>NW_007249841.1:737049-778121 GCF_000164805.1 Carlito syrichta | reverse complement strand
GCGACAGAGAGAGACTCCAACTCAAAAAAAAAAAAAAGAAAAAAGAAAAAACAGTGTTTTTCTTCACATATCATCAAAATCAAGAAAGGGTTGATGAATTTATTGAGAACTCAGGGGTGGGCTTGACTCTCTGCCAATGGGTAGCTTCCCTTTCTACGATCCTGCATAATTATTGCATGTCAAGAGTTTTTACAAGTTTAAATCCACCCTGCTCTCCTAAGAACAGAAGGTACTCTGCTGATAAAAAGGAAAATACATGTACTTTTTTCCTCTTTAAAAATATGCACACATAAAATATAAAATTAAGATCTCAGTTTACAAGGAGTAATAATAATGTATATATTCTTGCTGTTTCTAGAAATAAAGAATTTTTACTCTTCACTAGGCAGTGTAGTCATTGCATGGTTTGTCCCTTCCCAATGGAAATCATTGACTTTGCACCTTCCCGCTTCATTTAAAAAAATTTTTTTTAATTTTAAATACGTGGGGTACAATTCAGGGTTAAGTATACAAATGTTCACTATACAAGTACCCTTATTGATGAGGTATGCCCGCAACCCCTCCCCCGCCAGCAGTTTCCCACTATTGCCAATCCCTTTCTTATAGTATTATGATAGTTGTACAAGGTCCACTTATGAGTAAGAATATGTAATACTCGGTAATTTGTTTCTGTGATAGATCACTCAGTATTATAGCCTCTAAGTCCATCCAAGTTGCTGCAAAGTTCGTAATTTTGTCCTTCTATATGGCTGTGTAATAGTCCATTGTGTATATGTACCACATTTTTTTTATCAGTCTTCTTTCAAAAGGCATGGTTGGTTCCATGTTTTTGCTATTGTAAATAATGCTGCGATAAATATGCATGTGCAGGTATCTTTTTCATAGAGTGATTTGAGTTCCTGCGGGTATATTCCCAGTCGGGGGACTGCGGGGTCGCATAAGAGGTCAATTTTTAGATCTTTTAGGAATTACCACACTGTTTCCCACAGAGGCTGTACTAGTTTACATTTCCCACCAATCGTGTAGAAGTGTTTAACACATCCTCTCCAGTATCTGTTGTTTTTTGAGTTATTGATGATGACCATCCTGACTGGAGTTAGGTGGTATCTTAGTGTGGTTTTAATTTTCATTTCTTTGATGACTAGCGAAGTTGAGCATTTTTTCAGGTATCAGTTGGCTGCTCGTATGTCTTCTTTTGAGAAGTCTATTCATATATTTTGCCAACTTTATAATGGCATTGGTACAAGAACAGGCATATAGACCAATGGAACAGGATAGAGATTCCAGAAGCAAAACATCAGTTTCTCAACGAACTCATCTTTGACAAAGCCTCTACTGTCAACCACTGGGGAGAGGAGAAACTATTCAGTAACTCACGCTGGGAAAACTGGCTGACCACATTCAGAAGATTAAAACAAGACCCCTATGTATCACCGCATGCAAAAATCAACTCTAAATGGATCAAAGACCTAAATGTAAAACTTCAAAATTTAAGAACCTTGGAAAATGCAGGAGACACCCTTATGAAATTGAAACTGGCAACCAATTCCTGATCAAAACCCCAAGTGCCCAAGAGATAAGATAGACAAGGGGATCTCATCAAACTGACAAGCTTCTGCAAAGCCAAAGAAACCACTGAAAGAACAGGAAGACAGCCCATAAACTGGGAAAAAGTATTTGCCAAATGTATATCTGACAAAACCCTAACATCTAGGATCTGCAAGGAACTCAAATGTGTGGAAAAGAAAAAAACAAACAGCCTCATTCCTGCTTCATTGAAGCCCTTGCCAAGTGGCCCATGTCAGAGTGCTGTGTTAAGAACATGTGATCTCTCATCAGCTCATCTACCTTTTATCTTGCCATCTTGGGCAAGTTGCTGTCACTCTTCGTGCCTCTGATTTCTCATATCTAAATGAAGAATGATTTTATACGGCTGATAAGAGGAGCAGCTGAAGTCACGAATGGAAACTGCTTGGTACAGTGCCTAACAGAAATGGTACAGTGCCTAACAGCATGCAGCAAATATTTAGGAAAGAGGAGAGGGAAAATCCTGTGATTATGTTATTAAGAGCAGGGCTCATCAACAAGGGACAGGTTTAATTGCCTGAGGCATTGATCTCTCTCTCTCTTTTTGTTCAAAAGTTAGTCAGAAAACTGATTGTGGGAAATGTCCTAATCTGTGTTTGAGTCATGCATTGTTAATAAGCACAAAAAAATTAGTGATAATGAATCATGAGAAATAAACATGCGTCATTTTCACACTGCTAAATGTGAAATATTTTAAGGCAAATAAAAAATTAATCATATTGTTTTACATGTTACAATGTAAAGCAGTGGACTAAAAGAATGAATATGCTTCTCTTTCACATATACTCAGAGAAGAAATATCATTGGTTTTTACTGTTTATAAACAAATTTTCTGATAATTTTTTTCTCTTGCTGTCATATTAATCTTTGACTAGATTTAACACTGAGAAGTAGAAGTCAGTAAACTGATAACTGTCATTTGTTAAGCACCTATTATTTGTTTTACACAGTGATAAGCACTTCAGCCACCTGACTTCATTTAAACTTAGTAACACTGAGGCAGATGGTCTTGGATCCATTTGACCTATGTACCATAAGAGTGATGGTGCCAAGGTCACAGATCCAAAAATTTGCAAAGCTAAGATTTAAAACTAGGTTAAATCAAGGTACTTGGCTACTATGCCATGGATTTTTCTTTTCTTTTTTCTTTTTTTTTTTTGAGTTGGAGTCTCACTCTATCGCCCAGGCTGGAGTGCAGTGGCTGCTCCCAGTCACCGCAGCCTCGACCTGCTAGTCTCCAGTGATAACCATGGCTGGCTAGTTTTTTTTTTTATTTATTTATTGTAGAGATGAGGTCTCGCCAAGTTGCCCAGGCGGGTCTCGAACCTGCAGGCTCAGGCAATCCACTCACCTCAGCCTCTCAAGGCGCGGGATTACAGGCTGAGCCACTGAGCCTGGCGCCATGTATTTTTCACTGGCAATTAATTATGAAGCTCTTAGTACTGGGAGTCCAAACAATTTTCCAGCCAGAGAAGATGAAATTTCCTCACATCTACATTATATAATTTAAATATTAGTTTAAAAAAAAAACTTCATGAGAAGTACAAAAAAAGGAATATATTTCTAAAATTAGAAGAAAATAAATATATGTTAACTTTAGACTTGACTGTATGTTAATACTTACATATAAGTAACTCATATCTTAAGGATTTTTAAAAATAAAATAGTAAAAATATTATAGTTTTTTTACAAAATAATAAAAAATTATAGTTTGCTTAAAACATATAGTTATAGTATAGAAATTCTATAACTCTTAGGAGTTAAGTTGGGTATTAGAGGAGCATTTGCAAAAAGAAGACAACAAAACCACTTTAATGTAGTTATTCTCAATGGCCTTCATGGCATTTATAAGTACTAATTTAAGAAATTTAATTACATGTATTTTAATTATAGAAGGGATTCACGCTTCTTTCATTCAGTCAGATTATACATACACAAGCTAATAACCTCTCCCTCACTATCATTTCCCTCTAAGTAAATAATTTTGATGTGCATCTTCACATTTTTTTACCTTTATATCAAAATATACAAATATATTAAGAATAATTTGTATTACAAAATGGTTCACATTATTCTGCTACATCATTTTATAAACTTGAATAAGTTTTCCTCTAAAACAATAATTTAAATCTTAGCCAGTGATTTTCAGCCTTTGTTGCACATTGGAATCACTAGGGGTAGCTTGAAAAAAATGAAGGACAGAAATTTACCAGAGCCCCGCCCCCAGAGATTCCAGTTTAATTGGTCTGGGTGAGGCCTTGGCATCAAGCTCCCCCGATGACTCTGCTGTGTAGCTAGTTAGAACCACTGATTTAAGCAATTCGAACAGGCTGCAGATGCCAGCTACATGCCTGAATTGTCCTGGTATGTGCCTTCCCAGAAAGGCCCTCTGCCGAGGTTAGCCCAACTGTGGTTTTAAGTCTCCTTAAAAAGGTTGACTATCACATGGGAAGTTTACTTAATCTTTAATCATATTGGAGACAGTCACATGACTGCAAAAGTACTACTAGGGCTAGGAATTTCAGAGGCCAAGCAAATGACAGAGTGCTCTTTTTCGGCTGGGTTCAGTCACAGAGCTGACTTGAACTAACTCTACAGATCTGTCCTTGCCTGTAGAAGGAGACTTCCCTGATGGGCCATCTCAGAAAGCCACACCCCAAACTTGTTTCTCCTCATCTGGCAGAGGCACACTCTCTGGGTGCAAAAACTTGTTTGGCCTCTCTTGGTCGGAGAGAATTTTCAAGCTTCACAAACAGCAGCCTGTATCTGTCCTTGTGAGCTCTTCACTAAAAATCAAACATTTGCATGATCATTTGATTTCTTCACTCTTGCTATACATTTGAGAGAATGGAGGACAGACACACAATATAGGAGAGTTGTGGAAGCTTTTGCCTCACATTTTATATTTGTTTCAGTGGGATAAAACAATTGGTAGCTGGTGATTATTAGGCTTTGTTCTGAAAACTTTCTCTAAATGTCTTTCCCCTTTCTCAAAGCATTTAGTTGGTCATAAATTTTGAGAAACCAGATAGGTTATTGAAATTTATTTAGGAGAAAAATAAAGCGAGTTTTAAGCAAATGGATCCTTGAAGGTGTATGGGCAAAGTCACATTATCCTGAGTGAGGGAACAGAAGGGCTATTGAAAAAACAGACAAAAATAGAAATTGTCATCTTTTTCTCAAGTTCTTTTTTACTTATAAAAACACTGACGCTAAATTTTTAGATTTGATCTTTACCCTTCCAAAAAATAATTGTTAAGTTTAGCTAAATGAGTGAGTTGTTAGAATTGCAGCGACACAAGAATAAGCCAAACCTTCAACCTCGGGCAATCTATGCTTGCGAGGTCAAGGTCAGATTCTGTGGGCTCTAGGTCACTGGGGCATCCTCTGAGAAAAGAAGGCAGCACTGTCCAGCAGCTGGAGCTGGGAGGTGTCGGTGACCAGGCCCCGTCCCCTGACGTCATGGGGCGGGGCGCCGGGCGATTGGCTGTTCACGGAAGCTCCGGAGCCCGGCGGGAACCGGGATGCAGGAGGAGCTGAAAGAGGAGGAGGTGCTGGAGGAGGAGCAGAAGGAGGAGCTGGAGGAGGAGCGGGGAGAGGGGGTTGAGTGGGTGGAGATGTAGGCTGGCGGCTCTACCCGGGCAGGAGGAGGAGCTGGAGGAGGAGTTGGAGGAGGGGCTGGAGGAGGAGCTGCAGGAGGAGCTGCAGGAGGAGCTGCAGGAGGAGCTGGGGGGAAGTAGGCTGGCGGCTCTGCCCGAACTCCGGGCTCCGGCGCCGGTTTTCTCAGCTGAGTTTGGGAGCTGTCTCAGAAGTGATTTATTTTTTTTTTCCCCAAAGGCAAATGGCTGTCGTAGAAGCATAGCGTGCTCCCATTCTTCGGATCTGGGCTTGGTTCTTTCCCTGCACTGTGGACTCGCGATCATCATGCTGTGATGTGGGCCGAGGCAAGAACCGGTAAGGGGAGAAAGAATCCCTTCGTCTGCTTCCTAGCCTCCTGACTCACTGCTCACCCTCCCTTCTTCTGATTCTCTCTCTCTCTTCCCCTCTCTCCCTCTCCCCTGGTTCTCCTCCAACCTCCCTCAATCGTGTTTAGATTCGATGATATGACTCAAAACTAGAGTTCTGGGCTGTTACTGGACTTTTTTTTTTTAAAGGAAGACAGAAACGATTACACCATTTTCAATCACTGGATTTTTTACGAGGAATTAATCTACTCTGAATGCTGGGTTTTGCAAAAAGGTGAATTATGCACACGCACGCGCGTACACACACACTCACACACACACACAAACACACCCCTTTGTCATCCCGTTGTGAAATCAGAAATTTTGGCTATCTGCCTCAAAGGCTATGAAGAAGAAAAGTGTTGAAGAGTTAGCCCAGTGAATAAACCACGGGTTGATCCCTTAGGGAAAACAAGGTGTTTGTGTTGACCTTGCTCAAAAATGATTTTTACGGATTGCTGCAAAGAAGCTTCCATTCTTCCTCAAAACATGAACTTTGAAGAACTGAGTCGTTATTGGGGGGCACCCTTTATTTTACTTTATACAATATGTAGTTTTAACTTACCATGTACAGCAGCGATATATCAGTTGATTAGTGAATGAAAGATCATGTTGGTGTCTTGGGCCCTACGCCTTTAGGAAGAATGTATTTCAACTACTCTTGTACATAAGGACATGTTAGCTCAGGTATTTAGAATGTAATATACATATGACCAAAGTTTCCTCTTGCTTTTTTTTTTTTTTCTATGCTGATTCTTCACTAGGAGAAAAACAAGTCTGTAGACACAGAGCAAACTCTGGCTCTAATCAACCTTGAAAGATGCATGGACTAGAATAGAGATTCCTCATCCACCAATATTGTATCACCTTTAAATCAGGTCACATTTCTGCACAGAGTAGCATCATCAAAAAAAAAAAAATTGTTGACTTGTTAAGAATAAAAATATAACACATGATCACTGCAACAGAGTAACTCTTACTTCGGTGTCCTGGTGTGAACCCCACCACTCCAATCCATCTCAAAAAGTGGTAATGGCTTCCTCTAGACTCTGTTCTATTCTTATACAAATACATATGCACACCTACATTGAGATCATTTGTTTTATTAAAATGAGATCAAGTTATACATAAGGAAAAATAATTTAGCAACATTCAAAAGTTTAAGGGAGTTTTTAAAAAATCACATTGTAGCTGCTAATTTAACATTTGTGAATTTGCTTGCAAAGATAGAGAATTTAAGCAGATTAAAACAGGATGTGGGAATGTTTGACCTTGGCTTAGCAAAAACTGAATACTTTTCATGCTTAGTGACTAAAGAGAATGGAATATGATATCATTTATTTTACTATCATCAGTAAAATGAAGGAACATGCTTCAAATGTTATGATAATTTATTATACAACAGAAATTGCTCATCTGTTAGATAAATGTACTTAGAATTAATTTTTTAAATTAAGGGTCAAAAATGTGCACATATTCAAGCCTTCATAACATGTTTTACATATTGTTTGATATAACTGGAATTAGGTTTTTTAATGAACAAAAATTTTAAGTGCTCAAAGCAAGATTATTTGGGAATTCGCAGAGCACGATGCATTGGTAAAGATAAATTTAATAGTGCTTGAAGAAAGGAGACTTGATTACCACCTCCAGGAACAATTATATGTGACAGCTGGATGCTGTCCCTATTCCTGGTCAATATTTAAAGCAATGGAGCAACTTTCCTGATCACTTAGGAGAGGTTTGCTGTGAGTACATCTCCTTGAAAACATTATTCTCTCCCTATTATCTTAGATTTATTTCATTTCAAAAATAATTATAACCATAGAAATAATCATTTTCATTGCTTTGCAGAGTAAGAAGTAATGGTGATACTAGTTTTATAAAAGAGTTATGACCTTAATGGAATCTTCATCTATGCTGCCCAATAAGCTTATGCTACTGACACCTTGATCTTGTCCTTCTCAGCCCCTAGAATGTTAAAAAATAATTTTCTGTTGTTTAGAAACCACCCATTATATGGTAATTTATTATTTATTATAATGGGCTAAGACAGGGAGAGATGAATACCCCTATAAAAAATGATCCCCAGTGAAAAACAGATATAAATGGGCAATTCACAAAGAACAAAATAATTTAACTGTCCAAAGTTGGGGAAGGGAAGATTTTTTAGCTTCCCTATAGTCAAAGACTCTCATCCTAACAATAAATAACCATATTTTCACATATCTCATTAACAAACATGAAAAACAAATAAAAAGATGAGGTTGTTTGGGAGACATTCAATAATATGGGAACATTTTCATGACATGAAAAGTGAAAAGAAAGCAAGTTACAAAATGATGTCCCAGTTTTAAAAGAAAAAAAAAAAAGTCAGCCTAGGTACAGAAACTAATTTATTGGTGAGGAAGAAACCAAGTGTTAATAGTATTTATATTTGGATGATCAGATTATTCTGTTTTTCGCATGATGTTCATGTGTAGCTTCTAAAATGCCTACAGTGAGTACATTTTAGTTGTCAAAGAAAGCAAGTCACTATTCCATAAAGCAACTTGGCCTAGAGTGAAGAACACATAGATATGACCTATCTCCTCTTTCACAGAGTCCATGGTCTCCCTTATTACTTATAACTTTATGTTAGTTATCATTGTTTCTGAATTATATTTGCTGCTGAGAACCTTTGGATTATAAGAGATCTCACAAGATAAAGCTCATTTGGCTCACATTCACTCTTCTGCTCTAGGCTGTTTTCTGAAATAATAAGTGGTGCTGGACTCATGTGAGCCTCACTTCTCTTTCATTTCCTGTGGATAACATCTGCAAGGACCCAGTGCTGATAACTCCTAGCTGAACACACCTTCATTTACTTTTTCTAAAATCTACTCACTCAATTTAAGAACTTTTTGAATAAAGATGAGTACCACTACATTTCTGTTAGTAAAACAAATGTGCAAGTTTTCAACTTGTAGGATAATCATCTTAATTTTCGTGGTTATGAAAAGGAAAGTGAAAATAAGCTTGGAAGTGTACCAAAATGTTGTGAAGTCTTTTCTTCAATTTATATGATTGGTAATTACTTAGCATGACTTTTAAACATTCTAATTCCCTTTAATTAGGCTATAATAATATATAGGATGTTACAATTGAAAATTTTAATTGTAATATCCTTTCTTCTCTACTAAATTCCTTCCTGAGTTGTTCTCAGATGTTTTCTTCCTAAGGATTCTACTAAACTGTAATGACCTTTAGCTAAGAAATCAATATTTTGAACTTACCAAGGTAGAAAAAAAAGGTCTGACTCTAAAGCCTTATTACACCTTTAGGTGCTGAAACCACAGAAAAAGAGAAAAGTGAAATGCTTTCAGTAGGGTAAGGACTATTGGAAAAGTAATTCTACTTTGAGTCCCAAACTGGCTTTCTGCTCCCAGATTGTCACACGTCATTTGCATCAGGCTAGTGTGAGTGAGGGCATATGGTGGCCCCAGATGTGTAGTTTGTCACGTATTATTTGCCTGCCTGGGCTGATGATAGGAATATATGGACAAAGTATGGAGCATTAAGAGTGTGGTGTTGGGAGTAGGCAGAGAATGGGAGTGGGGTCCACACAGGAGGTGGGCCAAGCAGGGAACATGGGAATGTGTGGTGCCTGGTGATTGGGCTGTCCTTGCCAGCCTCTGGGGTTGCCTTTGTCACAGACATGAGAAATCTCTGGAAGCCTCTCATGACCCCACTGCTTGTCGGTTATTGTTAAACTGCTCCCAAGCACTTGACTCAGTTTTTCCTGATGAGTCACCTCCCTTCCTTTTCTCCCTCATTTCAATGTATTTTCACACTTCTTGCAAAGAACCTTTTTTTTTTTTTCATTAATCAGTATTTTTTATTATGGTTTTGTGGGGTACAGTTAAGGGTTAGGTGTACAATTACGTTTCATTCAGGAACCCTGTTGATTAGAGGTGTTTTCCCATCCCCTGACAGATATTTGCTACTATTAATCCTATCTCCCTCCCCCCCATAGTTTCCCAGTACCATCAGTCATTTTCTTATAGTATTGCATTGGATGTTCAAGGTCCATTATATGAGTGAGAACATGTGATATTCGGATCTTTGTTTCTGTGAGAGGTCACTCAGTATTATAGACTCTAGTTCCATCCAGGTTGCAGTGAAATTCATGATTTTGTTCTTTTTTATGGCTGCGTAGTATTCCATCGTGTATATGTACCACATTTTTTTAATCCAGTCCTCTTTTGATGGGCAGCATGGTTGTTTCCAGGTTCTTGCTATTGTGAACAATGCTGCGATAAACATACGTGTGCAGGTATGCAAAGAACCCTTTTAAATGTCCACGTTATATCACTCTCCTCAGTATCTTTGACGAGTTCCCGCTTCCTTCAAATGAAAAATACATTCTTTATGTTAGCTGTTAAGGACTTCAGTATGGTCCTAACATAGATTTTCATTTAATTTCCGGTCACTCCTTAATTTATACCTGAAATGCAGCCATATTGAACACTCAGTGTCACTCACGTCAGTAAACACAGGCTTTCAGGCCTTCTTGACTTTACTCATGTTACTTTTTCTAAAATCTCTACCTTTCTCCTGTCGGGATTCTAAATATTTCCCAAGGTTCATTTTGACTCGCATATGAATGAATCCAAAAAGGGCTCGAAGCCTTCCCTCCTCTCTCTCTACTTCTTCTGACCTCATGCAATGCCTCCCACAGAACTATTTTCCTAAATTCATATACCGTGTGATTGCTTTAATTTATATTTTTCATAGAATTGAGTATTTTGACCTGTTCTGGGGCTCTTGCATTCATCCTCATAGTGCCCAGCACTGTGCCTAGGACAAGGTAACATAAATGTGCACAAGAAAAACTTTTTGAAGGCAGAGATTTTTGTCTTTTTTGTTACCTGATTTTTTTCCAGTATATATAAAATGCCTGCAGATAGTAGGAGTGCCACGATATTAGTTAAAAAATGAAATTATTGTATGTTCAGTGTGTTAGGCACAGTGCATTATTTAACAAGTTCCTTTTGCAGAATTGTGTGAGGTAGTTGATACCATTTCCGTTTTACAGATTTGGAAACTGAGGCACAGAGAGACTGAGAGCTTGTGGTAAGTGACCAGCTCTGCCTCTCTTTACACAGCTGTGTTCTTTCTTTTGACTGCAGATGCATTTGTTGCTGTTTTGAAAGCAGCTCATTTGATGATCTGTACTTATCCAAAGTGAATGTGTCTTCATGAGTATAACATTGAGGAAATTATTGGAATTGACCATTTATCATGAATATATTTTATAATTCCAGTGAAGACCATCAACTTCTTTTTAATACCATTAATAGTTTTGATCTGTCCCTTATTGGTGTTTATATACTACATTTGGTAATATTTAACTTACAGGCCTCAGAGAAGATTTAAATCTACATAATACTGAGACAGTTTAAGTAATTGGTGTATGTAATTCGTACTTTCATTGCATTCAGTCATGTGCTGAAAAAAATTTTAGCCATTGTGAAGCAATACTTCTCTGTGCAGTATTTATAAGATATTTTATGGCACCCACTAGTTTCTACAAGTGAATCTTTAGTTTTTTTCTTTGAAATTAAATATCTTGTTCATTAGATTGAAATGTCTTTTTTATAGTTCAACCAAAATAACTGAAGTAATGTCCACCTGTCTTCATTTTATATCCAGTATTGTCATATTCTTTAAAGAAAAGAACATAATATAATTCAATATTTTAGTCTTGTATGTGTTTATTCATTTCATATGTACAGCTCAGGTCAATAACCTGTGAGAGACCTTTAGAAAACATTTGATGTAGTCTATTGTCATAACCTTTTGGTCTTACAAGTAACTACAGTTTTTCAGTGTATTTTAACTACAGATAACTATATTTCCCTATTACTATCATTTTTTTCCCTCTCCATTCTTTTAAGCATGTTGTTTTCCTTTGCTTTTTAAAAATGTCTGCGGTTATTCATACAGAAAATAATTGCCCTATTTCTTTTTTATAAGAAAAGCAGTTTCACTGATTATTTAAACAATAACATGTACATCATTAAGATGGAAAGGATTAGCTACATAAAAACAATATTTAATAATAATGAATTCCTGGGAAAATGCATAGATGGTTGGTCCCTCACTTACAATGGTTCAACTTGAGATTTTTCAAATTTATGATGGTGTGACGGCAATATGCATTCAATAGAAACTGTACTTCAAGTTCCCTCACAACCATTCTATTTTTCACTTTCAGTGCAGTATTCAGTAAATTACATGAGATATGCAACACTTGATTATAAGTAGGGTTTGTGTTAGTTGATACTGTCCAACTGTAGGCCAATGTAAATATTCTGAACACATTTAAAGTAGGCTAGACTAGGCTATGCTGTTTGGTAGGTTAGGTGTATTAAATGCATTTTTGACTTACGATATTTTCAATTTACCATGAGTGCATGGGGACGTAGCCCCATTATAAGTTGGGGAGCATCTGTATTATAAATTAAAAATAAATCTTTCCAGAGTAGATTTGAGCTACCTAGGTCCATGACTTTCAAAGAGTAGTCCTCAAACCTGGAACATCAATATCTTTGAGCTTCTTAGGATACACATTATCAGGCTCCTTTGCAGAACTACTGAGTCAGAAAGTGGTGTGATTGTGTGCTTGGGCTGTGAAGAGGTGAGATAGGGAAGGGGAGAATCTATGTTTTAATTCCATGTGATTTTGATCTGTGATAAAGTTGAGGGATACAGGCCTAGGGTATTTTCAAAATGCCTCTGTAGACAACATGTACTATATTCTTTTATTCTTTGGATCTAATCAAATCAGACTCAGTCTTTCATTTACTGCTGGAAATTTTGTTCACCAGCTCTCTTTATCTTACTGGGCCAGTGTGACGTTGAGTATGGTCATTTCGGGAATATTGTAGATTGGTCATGTTATGAAGATTCTAGGAATCAGCAGAAAGAATTTTGAAATAGGTTCTTGATTAGGAATTGAAAATCTTCTAGCCGGGCTTGGTGGCTCAGCCTGTAATCCCGCGCCTTTGGGAGGCTGAGGTGAGTGGATTGCCTGAGCCTGAGGGTTCAAGACCCGCCTGGGCAACTTGGCGAGACCTCATCTCTACAATAAATCAAAATGAACCGGGTGTGGTAGCGCGCGTCTGTAGTTCCAGCTACTTGGAAAGCTGAGGCAGAAGGATCTTCGGAGCCCAGCAGGGTCGAGGCTGTGGTGACCGGGAGCGGCCACTGCACTCCAGTCTGGGTGACAGAGTGAGACTCCAACTCAAAAAAAAAAAAAAGAAAACCTTCTGACCTACTTGTTTTTAGTCTCCTACTGACCTTAATTTTCTAAAGTAAGGAGCAATGAAAGTGATGTTTGAAAGGTACGGCCAACTTGTTTTTGAGATTTGGAGATTACTTTGACTTCTAGAAGCCTGGATGCCCTACATAAGTATAAAATGTTTTTACCACAACAATTATCTGAGCTTTCTTTTGCAGAATATTATTTAAATTATATTTTCACAACTAATTTTCAGAAAGAAGAGTCTCCCAAAACTATATAGCATTTAAGTATGCTATTTTTTGAAAATGTAACCAGACATCTATAAAATATCTTTTAGTAATTATCTTTTGATTTATAAAAATGGGATGCTTTAATTGACTTTGCAGCATTTATAATCACATTTAAGACTTCTTTGCAAGAACACACATATTTGCCTTTACCAAGAAGCTTATATACTAAAGCGAACAAATTTCTGATGTAATATTAAATACAATGTTATTAGTATGTACACAGGCTACTCGTGGACTTGGGTGTGAGCATTCTTTTTCAATGTTGAGGCAGCGTACTTGTCTTGCATTTTTATGAAGTTATTCTTAATTTTAAAAAGTAAAACAAAAGACTTAAAGAACTACCTCTCTGTCCCACATCTTAAATGCAATAGAAGCAATACATTAACTTCTGTTCATGCTTTTCTACACTGTAAGTACAGACTTCATGATTATATGAAGTTTAATCAAGATTCAACTTTTGATTAAAATAAGTGTATATGCTCATGGTAAAAAATATGGACAGTTATAAAAAGATACTTACAAAGTAAACATATGCTATTCATATACTGTCTTAAAAGAACCAGTGTTAATGTTTTTAAAAATATTATATTCTAAATTTTTCTGTGTTTATGTATTATGTATATTCATAGTTGATATCATACTTGTATATAGGTCTAAATTATGCTTTACAACTTTATAAACCTTAAGCATTTTCTCATTCATCAAAATTCTTTTTTTTTAAAGCAGGATTTATTGAGAGTAGAGAAAAGCTCCCACAGTGGGAGGGGACCCGAGGAGTTTGCCCTAAATTCTTTTAAGCATCTTTTTAGGCAGATGTCTCTTACATTTCCATTTAGATATTTTAAAAATTAACAATTTTTCTATTTCTGAATATTTAAGTAGTGCCCTTCTAATGCTGAGTTGAGCATCTTTCTACTCAAGGTCAGAGAGGACATACTGTCTTATGCTCTAGGCATACTGTCTTATGCTCTAGAAAAGTAAGAACAGGTTAGACTTTTCCAGACTTTCATTGAGAATTATGAATAAAGAAACCCTTTTCTACATTTAGAGACAAAAAGTGCAAACTCTGCCTTAATTACTTTTTTTAGGTTACTGGTGAAGTTGACAATATTTTTTTCCTATTTATCTGTAGTGTTCACTTTGGCTTATTTATTTAGGCTCTTTTCCCAAGTATGTTCTTCATGTAAATATTTAAACAAGAATAAATCATTTTTAATATTGATTTTATAAAATGCTTGTTAAAGAGCAGACCATTTTAAGTAAGACTAGAACTTGTTAGGATGCTTCTGAAACAAGAGCTCCCCAAGTTAACTCAAATTGACTGTGAAAATTTTAAGATATCTGAATAAATATTAGTTTATTTAATAGTCTAATCACAATGTCTTATAAAATGTGAGCAGGCATAATATTCTTATATTCAAATGTACTTAAATAATTCATTACACATAAATAAATAAATAATGACATAGTTTAGGAATTAATAAAAGCCTATCTATATATGCATGAGTAATAAAATGGGTGAGAACAGCTGGGTTATTTTATGTGAACTACCAACTAACTGGTTCTATAATCTCAGGTAAATCAGTCTCTCTCTGAACCTCTGTTTTCTTGTGTGTAAAATGAAATATTTAGTTGGATACTTAGAAATTTTTTCCAGCTTTAAAATTCTGAGTTTTTATTTAAGTTGCTAAGTCTTATTTTTGTTATTAAGTACTTTATTTTAGATTTGGGGAGTACCTGTGCAGGTTTGTTACATGGGTAAATTGCATGATGACGAGGTTTGAGCTTCTATTGGACCCATCACCCAAGCAGAACTAAATGAAATTGAGACCCCAAAAAATCACAGGAAGGATCAATGAAACCAAAATTTGGTTCTTAGAATAAATATGATTGATAGACCACTAGCTATATTAACAAAGAAAAAGATAGAAGATCCAAATAAGCATAATGAGAAATGAATAAGATGACATTAAAACATATCCCACAGATCCTCAGAGACTACTGTAAACATCTCTATGCATGTAAACTAGAAAATGAGAGGAAATAGATTAATTCCTTGAAACACACAACCTCCCTAGATTGGAACAGGAACAAATGGGAACCCTGAACAGGACAATAATTTTATATATCTATATATAAAATTAGTAACAGCTCTTCCATATATATATATATATATATATATATATATATATATGGAAGAGCTGTTACTAATTCTGTTGTAACTATTTCAAAAAATTGAGGAGCAGCTCCTTACTAACTCTATGAAACCAATATTACCCAAATACCAAAATATGGCAAAGACAAAATAACAACAAAAAAGAGGACTACAAGCCATTATTCCTGATGAACATAGATGCAAAAATCCTCAATGAAATACTAGCAAATCATATCCAGCAGCACATCAAAAAGATCATTCACCTTGATCAAGTGAGCTTTATTCCTGGGACACATGGATCTTTCAACCCATGCAAATTAACAAATGGAATTCACCAAATAAATAAACTAAAAAACAAAAACCATATGCTCACCTCAATAAATGCAGAAGACACATTTAAGAAATACAATAACCCTTCATGATAAAAACTCTCCACAAATGAGGCATTACAGGAATATACCTCAAAACATTAAGAACCATCTATGGCAAGCCTTATTGTTATTTTTGTTTTTTTGAGCTAGAGTCTTACTCTGATGCCCGGGTTGGAGTGCAGTGGCACGCTCATGGCTCACCACAGCCTTGAGCTAAACTTAAGCAATCCTCCCGCCTCAGCTTCCCAAGTAGCTGGAACTGGAGGCCCATGCCACCACAACCAGTTAATTTTTAAATTTTTTAGTAGTGTTGGAGTCTCACTTTATTACCCAGGCTGCTCTCAACCTCTTGGCTTCAAGTGATCCTCCTGCCTTACACTTCCAAAGAACTGGGATTACAGGTGTGAGCCACTGTACCTGGCCAAGCCTTATTTTTAAAATGTTTTCCCCACTCAGCAGAAATACTGGCATCAAACAATTAATAAGTGGTCTTATAATAGTAAGAATAACTATAATTTTTTGATCTACTATTATGTCACATACCCTACATGCAGTTTCATAAACTCCTCATAACAACCCTGCAAAGTAGGTATTACTATTTGTCATTTTTCTGATAGAAAAACTGACATGAGAGGTCACACTGGGCTGAGTAGTAGAGCCAGAATTTGGACCCATGACTCTGACTGAAAAGCTTCACTCTTTCTGCTCTGCCATTTACCTCTGTCTTGAAAAAAAAAATGTGATTACTTTCTCCAACCCAAGATTTCTCAACAGCAATATTTTTGACATTTTGAGCTAGATAATTCTTTGTTGTGAGGGAGCCTTGTACATTGTGGCATTTTTTTTTTTTTTTTTTTTTGAGTTGGAGTCTCACTCTGTCGCCCAGACTGGAGTGCAGTGGCCGCTCCCAGCCACTGCAACCTCAACCTGCTGGGCTCCAGTGATCCTTCCGCCTCAGCCTTCCAAGTAGCAGGAACTACAGGCACGCGCTACCACACCCGGCTAATTTTTGATTTATTGTAGAGATGAGGTCTCGCCAGGTTGCCCAGGCGGATCTTGAACCCGCAGGCTCAGGCAATCCACTCACCTCAGCCTCCCAAGATGCGGGATCATTGTGGCATATTTAACATCATCCCTGGCTTATGCCTGCAACCAAAATATCTCCAGATATTGCCAAATGTCCCTGAGTGGGGGGAGAGACGTAACAAAATTGACCCCACTTGAGGACCACTGATCTACCCCAACTTACATCATCAACAGTCTGACGACAAATATATGTAGTTTCTCTGGCAAAAGTGAGATGACTTCAGGTCATTGTAAGGGTCAAGATGGAAATGATCAAGTAGACCCCAGCAAAAGACCCTACTCCTTCACTCAACAATACTTGTTTAAAATTGATTGGCCTTTATTATTTTAATATTTATCCTTTGAAGAATATTCATTCCTGGGATGCATATTATGCCATCAAGAACCTGACTGCCTTTAGTTAGTTCATTAAAAAAAAACATTAATTGAATGCCTGCTATGTGCCAGGCCTTATCCAATTATTGGTTAAAACTATAAACAGGATGGTCAGTAATAAATAACTTTAACTCATTCTCCTTTGTCTTCCTAATAATCTTTTAAAGACTACTTTAGAACCACAATCTAGTGTTTTTATTATGTTTTACACACCACACACACATACCCAAAGCTTATCACATAGAGCTGGAGTTTGCCCTCCTTAGTATGATAAAGATAGCACAGCAGGAAATTTGTGTTCCTCTGCCAGTTCAAAAAGATATTCCGACTTTGATTATCAAAATGAGCAATCATCTGTGTGCAAACTTCACTTCAGAATTTACCCGTTAATCAGTTGGTTAGTATTTTAATGTTCTTACAGTTTTATGCCCTGAAACTTGGCTCCATACATATAAAAGTTTGTCTCCTGGAAATTAGTCTCTGAAGTATTTCAGGTAAGGAGGGAATCTCCCGAGGTTCATGTCTGATCTGTTACTAGGCTGTGTACTCCTTGAGGGTAAAAACCACAGGGTTTACACTGGGCTTTCCATCACTTTGGTTTCTGTGCTTGTCTGGAACATGGCAGCCTTTCAGGAACAGATTCAAGGATAAAAGATCTCTGAACAGTGAAAATAGATTTCACTAAATAAATCTTGCTGATTTTTTTCTTCTCCCTGAAGACCTCTGAGATCATTAATTCAATTTACTTCATTTATTCATTATCCTAAGGTAGCTGGAAGTAAGAGTTAAATCATTATGAAGGCAGATATTTGAACAGCTTATGGAGCAAAAGCTTATAAAACCATGCATGAGTGTTCAAAACAAAGAGATCTTCGACTGCTGGAATAAAAACTTAGGAAGATGCTTCTGAAGACCCTGAATGCCTCACTATGTAGAGTACTTTGGTGCTCAGAGCATTGCTGCTGAATTCTCAGAAAAGACAATTAATTTTAACATGCTATGTCACATATAGGAAAATTGGGCACACATTGTGTAATGATTTCTAACCTGGATGGAATTGTTTTGGTATTTAAGGGGATAAACCTTGAGCTGTCTGAAAAAGCAAGTTACTCAGAACAACTTCCTCCCTCAGAATTTTAAAACAATAAAATTCAAATACCTCAGCTATTTCTAAAAATAAGTTCTACTTGTTTTATTTCCTTTTTTTACATCTTCCTGTTGCAGAGTTTCGTTAGTGTCCATTTTAGGATCACATGCTCTAGATCTTAATGTAAACTAAAATAACTAGCATGCATAAAAGCTGTAGTGAGATATGAATGGCCTAAGCTAATTATATCATATCTAGAGCTGGTGTGTGTAAGACTGTCAAAGGTATTCTAGTCCTTACTGCATGTAAGCAGGTGTTATTTTACTCATTCATTCATATGTCTGTTTCACAGATAGTCACTGAAAGTCTACTCTGTCTGATATTGTACTGTTCTAGGCCTAGGGTATAACAATGAACCAAAAAGACAGAAATGTCTACTCTATTGGAGAAGGAGGACAGACAAGAGCTAAACTACAGAAGTAAAATAGGCATTGTTAGAAAGTGACATAAACGTGCTGTGAAAAGTCAAGCAGAGAAGGAGAGTAACAGGAAACAAACTGTATGCAGCCCTGGAGGCCGTGACTCTCATTATATGGGAACCTTTCAGAGTTTTAAATTGTGAAAATGTCGGGACCTACCCTAGGTTGAGACAGAACTAGGCTGTTAGTGGTGGACTAGGTTGACAGTAATGGAGGTGATGAGAAGTGGTGAGATTCTGGATCTATTTTAAAAGAAGAGTCAACAGAATCTGCTGACTGACTGCATGTGAGTTGTGAGAGGAAGACAGAACCCAACGATGACTCAAAAGCTCCTGGGCTGAGCATCTAGAAGGTTGGAGCTGCCGTCACCTGACAGGGCTAGTCCGTAGGGGAAGCAGGTTTGGGAAAAGTGCTGGAAGCTCAGTTTGTCCTTTCTACCATCTGGAGATGGGCCACCCTGTAGAGATGGGCCACATCTTCACCTCCTCAGTGGTCAGAGTCTGGAGTTCTGGGAAGAAGCCTGTACCAGACAACAGTAGCGTGGGGGAACTTGCAGAAATTTTCTTTTGATGACCTTCGTTTTCTCAGTAAGATAGAAACAAGGTCATCATCAGCGAGAAGCAAGTTAGGAGAGAGATATTAGCTGTCAGAAGAGAAAGGAAAAGATGTGGAACAGTTGTGTGTGAAAGTGATAGAGTGAATACACCAGACAAGCGGTGTGATTCAGCCAGTGTGAATGGCCAACCTGTAGTTCACAGTCAAGAAATTAAAGTGACACTGATCAGGGATCTTTTGAGCTTCTCTCCAACCACTTTCAACCTGTAGGTCCTGGAAGAGGGTATGTAGAGCTTTAGATATTGCTGATTTGAATGTAATCAAGGTAAGGGTTTTGCCAAGAAAGAAGCGAGGAGGGGGAATTGAAAGAGTAGACAAGGAAGTGATGACAGTATTGACCATAAAGTTTAGACTGAGTAAGTAAGAATGCGTGAGATTGACCAGCTGTGAAAAGATGGTGGGTCTGGTGCTTAGGGGCGGCATCAGAGGATATTGGAAGCAGGGTAAAAGTGAACTGCTTATTTAAAAGTAAATTGTAGTTGGCATGTATTGATCATATTTCAGATACACATAAAGAGTCCTCTATTGAATGAATGTAAGAAATGTTTTAAAAATAAATATATGCAAATATTTCAATGTCTTTGTTAACTTTATTTTTTCTAATGATGTCTGTTTTTAGTATTTTTCCTCTCAATAACTTGGGTTTTTTTTTTTTTTAATACACTACTCCTCTTCTAGTCTCTCTCCCACATACCTTAGTGAGTTGCCTGAGCTCTGTGCCTTCTGCCAACACATCATTCAAATATTTCTGCCCTGTATCAGAGGCTTCCAATAGCTACCGAGGCTCTCGGGTCATCGGAGGAATTTGGATTAGGCTTGAGTAATCACTTACCATGCTAGGCTACTTGGGAGGGTTTTTTAAACACTCTCAGGTCAGTTTCCTCATCACTAAGTGGAGATAATAGTATGTACTTCTTTGTGAGGATTAAAGTTAATGTATGTTTATCCCCAGCATAGAACTTGGCATGTCTCTATAACATGGTAGACAGTATTATGATCTTAAGTAGTTAAATTAATAATATTCATTAATGTTAAATAACCAAATCTCAAAAACATGCTATTCTGTCATTTCAATAACATACTATTTTAGGAGCATCTAGGATTACCAGAGTCAAAACATAATATTGCTGCTATCAGTACTTTGAAATATGTTTCTATATAAACCTATATTTACATTTTTTTCTTAACTTTAAGAATATATTAAGGAATATTAGGAACTCATCATAAATATGGGTGAGATTTTTAAAATTTTACTTCTCAATAACATAGAGATACACATATACAATGGCAACATTTTACCTGTCTTTTGCTAGCTTAAACCAGCTTTGAGCTTAACATCCACAAACAGTAACACATTTGATGTGGTTTCTTCTAAAGATATCTGAAGTATATTGCCAAAGAGAATCATTAAAGCTTTCAGTCTCTGGATTATTCATTATATATATAAAACATAACAGCTTTATTATCGCAAGAGAATTAAAAATACTCTCTTATTGAATGTATGTTTGAAAACAGTAAGAATGGGTAACTGTTCCTAGTATAAAATCATACATCTAGATGCTACATTCTTATTTTTTACCTGTCTTCTTTTCATAATAAACATGCTGTATTTGAAAATTTTCGTTTGACTGTTCACCAGTCATGATATAAAACATGTCACTCTTGGCTGTATAGGGTTCCTTCTCTCAGTCCAAGTTAGAAGCTGCTTCTGTGATGTAGGACTTTATCTTTTGTTTCTGTTTCTTCAGCATCAACCATAGTGTCTGGCATGTGGTAGGTTTTCAGGTCACATTTGCTGAATGGATGCGCTTGGGCTAAGCAGTCTTCTCTAAAGATGCATAAGGACTACATACTCGAGTAGAATTGACCTTTTTTCCATTTAGGTCCTTCAAAAATAACAAAACTATCACAAACCTTTGTTAGTGGTAAAAGTGAAAGGTAGTATGACTTAGCTTTTTATGAACATATATAGCGCTGCCTCCTATGGTAATAATCACCAGTAATCAAAGTAATTATTTGAATTCAATGTTTCATGTGACATATTGTCCTTGCCTGACTTCTTGTATATGTCTAAAATATGAACTATGTGCTTCTGCTTAAGATTTAATTCAAGATGATCAATTAACAGAAAATATTAAATGATAATATAGGAACTCCAAGGTGATTTTATTCAGCAAATATGATTCGTTTCACCCAGTAGAGAACACTAAAGATTATGTAACTTCATTCAAGATCCAAGCTTTCCAACTAAATCAACCTTGTCATGATGAAAGCCCATAGCAGATACAACCACATAAACTGTTTATCTTCTTTGCCAAAGATTATGTGAGGTGAAGAAAAACATTGTTTGTAGATACTCGTTACTAAGGGAGTTATAATAATGGGTCACCTTGGCATCTGGTACGGCAAAGACACCAGCAAAGATATAAATCAGTCTTATTGCCATTGTCATTACCTGTAAGATAAGGAATCAGTCTCCCTATGGCAATATGACTCTTCTAGAGGATGCTGAGCAAGTGGATCACAGATGACTAATTAAAAGCTAGTCCAAGTTTTATCAGGGCTCACTGTACCTCAGGCAGGGCTACCTCTGTTGTGTAGGTCAAGGAGACTTTCCTGTCATGAGTCTACTGTGAGATAATTTTCTGTCTTATGCTCAGAAACGTATAACTATGAAATTTTGCTCTACTTTTTGCTGACCGTGATGGATAAGTTCTCTGTCTTCCAAGGGTGGGAGCATATAAGAACTTGGATATTTTGTTAGTGTTCTCCCATCTTGGTTGAGAAGAAGCTTATTAGTCTGTCAAGGTGAGGACCCAGCTTCCTTGCTGAGATTTTGAAAATGTTGGTTGAAACTGATTGTACCTGTGTTAAATCTACAAAAAGAATCAATCCTTAAGATTTTATCACCAATCTTTTGAATTAATTAGACCTTCACTCTTTTAGTTATTTCTAGCTTTAGACATAAGGATCTGCTTGTATCAGCTGTCAAGTCATTAATTCATAGTCATGTGTTTATCCGTCCAAAGGTTATGGGCTTCCCAATAACATGGGTGATACCTAACAAATTGCTCGCTCTTAATTTCAGTGTTGTATTTTTTGCAAGAAAGTTACTTAGCATAGAGTAGTGTGGCTCCGGGACTAGCAGCAGATGTACTACCTGCACACGTGCTAGGTATGCAGGTTCTTGAGCCCTGCCCCAGTTTACTCAGTCAAAAATCCAGGGGGTGAGGTTCAGGAGATTCTGATGACTGCTGAGTCTGAAAGAAAAAACGTGGAGCATCTTGAAATGACTAAATGTAAGAAGATTTTCTTTTGGACAGGTGAACTTGAGTTTACTTTTCAAGTTGTTTGTTGGCTGATGTGACGTCAGCAATTTTAAAATACTAATGGGGCCCAAGAGAATTCATTATCCTTTATTTACCTTTGATTATCTGCCCAAACTTTTCATTAATCATTCTTTGTGGGAAACAGGGTTTTTTGAGAAATAAGTCTGCTTTCAAATGCATTTGTGTACAATAAAAAACTTAGTATGATTTATTTTAGATGCACTCTTTTAGTGAAGACTTTCAGTTTTTAACATCTTCTAGAAAAAAATACTATGATTATAAATAACTTAGTTTCAAATGAGCATATTTGATTCCTTTAATTTTATGTGTAAATAACATTGTATATTTGTAAAGGCATGACTTTGAATCCAATGTTTGTATGCACTGAGAAAATTTTATAACATTCTTTGTACTTTGTGTTTTCCTCTGAAAGTGGAAATGAAATTCCACATCAAGTTGTGAAAATTAAATTAAATTAATGTGAAAAGTATTTTATAAACAGTGATCATTATAGAAGTGTTAGTAGTTATTTACTAAGTGATGCTTGCTTTCTGTTTCTTTAATTCTGATCTTAATTGATTTCATACCTAAAATTAATAGCTTGTAGGCCTTAGAATTTTAATTGTGGGTTTTATCATCTTCTGTAAGTGAGTAAATGGAATAATGGTTGGGAAAACTAATATCTAGTATCATCTGAAGCTGCAATACATATTATGTACATATGCCCATGCTTATAGATAAGACTCCCAAAAGTGAAATTGCTGGGTCAATAGTTATTTGTACCTTTTATTTGAATAGATATTGTCAAATAACTTTGAGAAAACATTGTAGTAATTCCCACCCCAATAAGTTTGTTTCTCCACATACTGGCTATAATTATTCATTTTAATTTTTAGCAGTTGAGCAGGTAACAGCAATATCTCCATGACAGCTTTAATTTGCAACCCTCTGGGGACAAGTGAGGTTGAGTATCTTTCTTTATAATTAACCCTTTGAATTTCTCCTTCTGAGCATTGCTTATTCTTATTGTTTGCTCAATTTTATGGAGCTCTTCATTTTCTATATAAATTTGCATAACACTTTGTATATTAGAAATATTAAATCTTTGTCATCAATTTTTGATAAAATTGTCTCTTAATTTTATTTATGAGTTTTGCTATATAAGGTAGATGATTATATACAGTTAACTTATTTGTCTTTTATAACTTTAACTTAAGGAAGTTTTGCCCAACTAACAATAATAAAAATATTATTCTAAATTTTCTTCTAGTAATTTTACTGTAATTTTTTTACACTTAAGTATTTAATCTACCTGGAGTTTATTTTTTAATGTGGTGTAAAGTAGAAATATAGTTTTTTAAAAATTTCATGATAAATAATCAGGGCTGGGCACAGTGGCTCATGCCTATAATCCCAGCACCTTGGGAGGCTGAGGCTAGATGATCGCTTGAGGCCAGGAGTTTGAGACCAGCCTGGGCAACATAGTGAGACCTCGTCTCTACAGAAAATTAGCCAGGCATGGTAGTGCATGCCTATAGTCCCAGCTACTTGGAAGACTGAGTTGGAAAGATCACCTGAGCCCAGGAGTTCAAGACTGCCATGATCATGCCACTGCACTCCAGCCTGGATGACAGTAAGATCCCTGACTCAAAAAATAAATATATAAATAATCAAAATAAGAAATAGAAGAGATGAATGACTATATATTACGTTAAACAAATGACCATTTTTCCATTGAATTGAAATTCCACTTTTACCATATGTTATGTTCCCATTTATGTGTGGATGTGCTTCTGGGTCTTCTGCAATCATTTTCTATTGCCATGTAACAAGTTACAACAAATGTGGTAGTGTATAGTAGTACACCTACATATTATAGCATAGTTCTGGCGATCAGAAGCCCAGGCACAATGCGACTAGTTTCTGTGTTCGGGTTCTCAGTTCTTCATTTCTTCCGTTGAAATTAAGGTGTCAGCCTGGCTATATTTATCTGAAGCTCTGGGGAAGAATCCACTTCCACCTTCATCCAGGCTGCTGGCAAATTTAGTTCCTTGAGAATGTAAAATTGAGATCTTCGTTTCGTTTTCATGTTGACTGTGAATCAACAGACACTGTCAGCACCGACAGGCCCCCAGAATCTCTCTTTTGAGTTGTTGGTTTTTTTTATTCATTTGTTTGTTTTTTGAGTCAGAGTCTCACTCTGTCACCCAGGCTGGAGTGCAGTGGCACGATCATGACTCACCACAACCTTGACCTGCTGGACTCAGGCAATCATTCTGCCTCAACCTTCCATGTAGCTGGAACTACAAGCAGGCTACAGACCTGGCTAATTTTTAAATTTATTGTCGAGACAAAGTCTCTCCAAGTTGCCCAGGCTGGTCTTTAACCCTTGGGCTCAGGCAATTCTCTCACCTCCACCTCCTAAAGGCTTTAACTACAGGTGAGCCACCATGCCCAGGTTGAGTTGTATTTAATTTGCTAAATTTTATTGAATTTTTGCATCAGTACTTATGAATGAAGTTGGTCTATAATATTCTTGTGACATTTTTAGCTTTTGTTAATATCAAACTCAATTCCTGACTCTGCGTTTCTGGGTTATGTTGGCCTTCAAGTTGCCAAGTTCAGTCCAGGGACATGGGTCTTTTTGAAAAATTAATTTTTATGGTGCTTTTGATCTTTAAGATCAGCAATCATATTAAACATTTAAATTCTAGGTAAAATGTTAATGTCAATGAGTTAAAGCAAGGTGTCTATTAAAAGGCATTCTTGTCCGGGCATGGTGGCTCATACATATAATCCCAGCACTTTGGGAGGCTGAGGTGGGAGGATTATTTGAACCCAGGAACTTGAGATCAGCCTAGGTAACATAGTGAAACCCTACCTCTACAGAAATAAAAATAAAAACTAACTGAGTATGGTGGCATGTGTCTGTCACCCCAGCTACTCGGGAGGCTGAGGGCAGAGCATCATCTAAACCCAGGCGGTCTAGGCTGTGGTGAGCCGTGATCGTGCCACTGCACTCTAGCTTAAGTGACAGAGTGAGATCCTGACTCTTAAAAAATAAAAGGCATTCAGACTCTGTGTTTCTGGGTTATGTTGGTCTTTAAGTTACCAAGTTCAATCCAGGGTTGTGGGCCTTTTTGAAAAATTAATTTTGATGGTGCTTTTCTGTCACTGACCAGTAATGAATTTTTTGTAATCCTAATGTTCATATAGTAGTCGTTTTCTCTTAAACTAAAAATGAATTTGGGAATGGAGACTAATAAAATATAGTTAAATGCTAAGGTTTTTCTTTTTCTTTTTGAGTAAAATACTAAATCTTACTACCTTTAAAGATAGAAGATCACTCAGGATAGAAGAGTATTCATATCTAAAACATTCTTTCCACGGTTAAGTGATCATCACTGAACTTTAAGCACTCAGTTCTTTGTATAATATTTAAAAGTTTGTGTTTCTTTTAAAGTCTCAAGACAAGGTTTCTATCAGTGGCAAAGTATTAAGTCAAAAAGATCATTTGGTTTATTGGTAGAAAACTATGACAAATCAGCTCTTTGAGGAGTGGACTAAACCTTAGAATTATGAATAATGTTTCTGAAAACTCTAAAAACGTCCCACATCAAGTTTCATTAGAGCTTTGTTTACAGGCTGCTGGACTTACAGGCTGCTGGACTTACCCTTAGGAACAGCAGAGAGGGTCGTTGCTATCCTCAGCTGACTGATTGCCTGCAGCTTCTGCAGATGAATGAACAAATTTACTAAAGCTGAGTGGTTGAGTGTGAGTTATTTAGGAAATTAAATATAGAAGAATGACGGGGTATAGTTGTTGGTATCAATACTGTGCACACACATTCTCAGTGAATACTGATGAATAAATATTGTAGTTGAAAGAACATTTTTCAAAAAAATTAAGTGCTAGCCCTTCCCTAGCACTTACTACAGGTCATACATTGCTCTAAGGGCTTTATGTGTATAAACTCAGTTAATCCTCACAACCATCTTTGGAACAAGTTTAACTCATAAGCAGAGGTGCCAGTCACTGACATTGACCTTTGCCTCCAGAGTCTGTGTTCTTTATCACCTTACACTGCTTTCTGGTCTTATCAATCTACTAGGAGAGAGAGCAATGCTTTTCTGAGAGTCTTTCAGACCCAAAGAAGCAGGTTATTTCTACTAATTATGGCAGGGTGATACTATTGCAAATTAAAGGGAAATATTTCTGTTTTCTCAAACAAAACTACTGCAAGTCCTCGATATACGAACATTCAAGTTACAAACTTTAATGATGCTCATGTGTGGTTTTTTATTGTATTATTTCTCTCCACCAGGTATAGCCTGACAAATATATGCAGTACTATATAGCTCCTTGTGTTATTTGGGTACCTAGGCTAACTTTGTTGGACTTACGAACATGTTCTCAGAATTGAACTCATTTTTATGTTGGAATTTTCCTGTATTAGATCTTGTTCTCTTACTTCTAAGGAAAGGGTAACCAGGCTGAACCATGAAAAAGACAATGGGCTGTTTTTGTCTCCTTTTCCCATACTACCTTTTTTTCTATAAAATTCAGTGATCAACAGAGATTTGTTCATCATCCGACTTTGACCAAGCACTAGACACATGGAGAGGAACTGCAGATATTCCCTGACGTTGAAGAACGGAGCCACCTGCAGGACACAATGGCACATGCAGTGACTGAGCGGTGCTCAGGATTGTGATGGGAGCAGAGCAGGAAAAGCCTTATGGTGTCCGCTGTGTGGACCCTTCCCAGTCTCCCTCACTCCAAGGCCAAGCTAAAACAGTCTAGAAGATGAACAGGGGTTGCTGTGGGGAGCAGCTATTATGCTGAATAGCCCTCCAGAAGGAGGGGTGGCATTTGCACAGGTGCAGAGCATAACTCAATACTTTGTAACGTCCTAAGTTACTGAGGTGCTAATTAAATTACATATTCATAGGCCCCATGCTAGATCCTCTGAATCAGAATCTCCAAGGGAGAGGCCAGGAGACTATGATTAACAGGGGCAGATGATTCTTCTCAGGGACACTTGGGTACGTAGAATACAGTTGTTCAGGTACATTGTTAGAATGTGTTTTGGAGAGAATGGCTGAGAATGAGATCGGGTGGTCTGAAGGCCCATCTGTGTCATGCCTGCCTTTTTGATTGTTGAGCTTTCTACTTGTAACATATTTTACACTGGTGACTTCTCAGGTATCAGCTGGTATGTGGAACTAAGCATTTGCTTAAACCTGGACAACTTTACTTAAATTGTAATCCCGTGCCTTTGGGAGGCTGAGGTGAGTGGATTGCCTGAGCCCGCGGGTTCGAGACCTGCCTGGGCAGGTGAGACCTCATCTCTACAATAAAATAAAAAAATTAGCCCGGCGTGGTAATGCGCACCTGTAATTACGGCTACTCGGAAGACTGAGGTGGAAGGATCGCGGAGCCCAGCAGGTCGAGGCTGCGGTGGCTGGGAGCGGCCACTGCACTCCAGTCTGGGCGACAGAGTGAGACTCCAACTCAAAAAAAAAAAAAAAAATGGTAAGCAATATATTTTAAGTTTGGACCCAAGCCTGGTGCACAGAATTCACAAAGAGAAGAGTGGGGAATAGAATGAACATTGTTCATCTACAATGTGTCTCATGGCTCTTAATAGTATCTTGTTTTATTTGTTAGTAAACTGAGGCTCACAGGTTAGTGACATAGGTCCCATAGATAATAAGTGGTACAGCTGGTATTTGAGCAGAAATTTGATTTGTCAAAAAGCGGTGAGCTAAGACCTCGTTCCTTGTGTTAAAATGGGTGACCTGAAAAATACAAAACTGGAATCAAGAGCCATAGTAGAAAGGTCCTAACGTTTGTTACTAGTGAAAATGTGCGCTCAGTATTTTGTTGGGTTTTTTGTTGTTGTTTTGTCTTGTTTTTGCTTTTTGGAGAAGCTAATTTTCATTATTTTATGTGATGTTATCTCTATTTTTTTTTTTTGAGTTGGAGTCTCACTCTGTCGCCCAGACTGGAGTGCAGTGGCCGCTCCCGGCCACCGCAGCCTCGACCTGCTGGGCTCCGGCAATCCTTCCACCTCAGCCTTCCAGGTAGCCAGAATTACAGGTGCACGCTACCACGCCCAGCTGATTTTTTGATTTATTGTAGAGATGAGGTCTCGCTGCCCAGGCGGGTCTCGAACCCGCGGGCTCAGGCAATCCACTCACCTCAGCCTCCCAAAGGCGTGGGATTACAGGCTGAGCCACCGAGCCCGGCTTCTCTATTTTTTAAAGTTGGTTTTATATGTGTATATATATTTATATTTAAAGTAAAACCACATGTCTGCCAACCATCTGATACAAAATACATAATTGGGTAGAATTTTCCTGAAGGACTATTTGCTCTAGATGAAATCAACTCCAAAGTCCAAGCCTTAAGATACGATTCGTAATGATTCTTGAGGGAGAAAAGGTTGTAGGAGGAAATTTTTGTTTTTAAAATTTTTTTAAATTCTTAATTGACAAACAGTGGTACATATTTATGGAGCACAGTGGGGTGTTTTGATATGTGGATACATCGTGGAATGGCTAAATTAAGCTAATTAACATATGCATTATCTCACATACTTATTTTTTGTGGTGCGAATGCTTCAAATCTACACATTTAGCAATTTAATATACAACATATTGTCAACAATGTAATTTACAATATATGGTCATTAATTATCATCTGCATGATGTATAATAGAGCTCTTGAACTTACTCCTCCAGCTTCACTGAAATTTTGTATTCCATAAGAGTCTGTTTTCTGCATCAGTTGGGCTGGGACTGTGGGTTTATTTATTTCCATATATACATTCAACTCGGTGAAAAGCCATACACAGTCAGTGTCTTTCCAAAGTATGGACAGCAACACATTCGTGGACCTTGAAATCAATTCAGTGCATCCCAATTACTATTAACATGGGAGAGAGAAGGGAGCAAAGACGAAAATTCCTTGTATGCATTGCAAGTGTAAGGGTAAGGACAATTTTTAGAACTTTAGTTTCAATTACAATGTGTGTGTGTATGTGTGTGTGTGTGTCTATGTCTGTGAAGTCTAGGTTTCATCACGAGTCTATTTCTCACAGGAATGGCAGTCATTTTGAAAGCCTCTGAAGTAGGGTAACTAAGTAGATCCGTGGTCAGTCCTGCCTCATATAAAAGGGTTTAAATTTTAAACTGGAAATTTGAAAGGATTTTCATCATATGTTAATTACCTTGCGACCTGGTCTTTTATCCTCAGTCCCTTGAGAGAACACCGTTTCTGTCTTGCTTAAATCCATCCTCAGATCCAAGACTCTCTTGTCAGGAGAGTGGCAGTGCTGAAAGAGTTATGACAAGATGATGAGCTGCCCACCTTGGAGAGGAGGAGAGAGACTCTCCTAGAGTCCAAGAGGAGGCTGTGGGGGGCATCAAGAGCCCCCCGTTTATCTGCCTTAGCATCCTTGAAAATATAAAGAAGGCAGGAAGAGGGAAGGTAGTATGGAAGTAAATAGAACACCTACATACATTTAAGGACATTGAAAGGGCGTAGAGAGAAGCAGACCTGGAAATGCTTTGGCAATGAAATGTTTCCTAGTCATTATGGAAATGTTTTTAGGAAGTGAGTGACTCTGGGAAGGATGTGGTCTTCCCTGTGTCCGTGAAATGAAAAGCTGATTGTCTCCGGGAACTAGGAAGTATGTTTGCTAGTGTGGGGTTCAGACACACCTCACATTACCAGAAGTTCATACTTCTATTTGTTTCATAATTTGTTTAATTATCCTTGTGTTTACAGTCTCAAGAAATTGTATCCCAAAATTTAAAAGGGAAGTAGAATTTTGCTTGTTGTACGCGACTGTGGGCACTAGAGGAATACACATTCTTATGTCTTAGTAAGACAAGACATAAGAGGCAAGCCAAATGAAAACTTCCTCTAAGTCCAGAACAAATCAAATAGTGCTGATTTCAGCCTTTTAAAAAATATCACATTTGTCATAATGGCCACCCAGCATGCATGGTGTGAAATGCACGACGTTCATGAGTTTCTGTTATCTATTGATTCACTTTTCTATCACTATCTGTGTCCTTATTCTGGGAAAGACTTCTGGATATGTTATGAACTCCTTTAATAACTCAAGCTGTCATTATGAGTTGTGGGTTAAAAGGACTAGGCTATTTTTACGTGGCTTAGAAAAGTGAAAATCGGGCTTTTCAAAAATTCCAGCTGTAAGCTTTTAAACCATTATGTTGAAAAGAGAGTGAGAATTATTTTGGCCAGTCTTTATTGATTTCATTCTCTAAGACGAAATATTTTAGAGGCCAAACTCTTAAGGACGGAAATCTGGTAGGGTTAGAACTTTGATTTTTCTTGTTCCCATTGTTAGTGTAAAATGGATAAGACTGACCTTCTATTTTCTCTCACTGATAATAAGGGCTATCTGTTGTGGGCCCAATATTCAGGCACAAGTGCATATACCTGGAGGCTGTTGGTGTTCTTCCCATTGTAAGTGACTTTCTGCCCTTATCTGTTTTCATTATTTTGCATACAGTTTTTAAAGATCTGATGGATTTTTAAGCTATTATTATTTATGATTCAACTTATTTTGTGTACATGCAGTGATAAAGTGATGCTGAATAACTGTCATCTCTTGGCTTGTTCAAGGACCAGTGTAAACAAGTGTGCCAGCAAGAACAGATTATTAAAAATATTGATTCACAAGGATTATTAGAATGTAATTTGATCAGATCTTCCAGGGTTGCTTGGTCATGGTTTATGATTTCAGATCCATCAAAGCTAGGAAAAATATTAATGTCCCTAGGGGGGAAGCTATTAATTTCTGAGCAGTATGCAACTTTACAGAAAAGAAACAATAGACATGTTATAAACTTACAACGAAGTTTAGGAAGGAAGCAGTTTAAAATAATTTGCCACGACTACTTCTGTGCCTTAAATGCTGTTTTGCCCCTGGGATTGCATTTATATATTTATATACCTGATCCCTCACCTAGACCCTGAGCTCTGAATAATGGGATCCAGTCTTAACCATCTCTGGACTCCCTGCCTACCATGGTGTCCAGCATATAGCCTAGTTTTTCTCGAGGTAAGGTCTATGAGTCACATTCGTCTGGGGAGTTTCGTTAACAATTCGAGCATCGGGACACACCCACAGGTTTACTACACCAAATAAATGTATGACACAATGGTTCAACATATAAATGAGAAAGCAAAACTCATCTTTGGAACTCCCTTTTAAAGCAAATCTTTGCTGAATAAAGCAAACACCGTCTGCCTTCTGAGGTGAACTACATCCCAGGATGATAGGTAAATACAATGGCTTTGAAAAAGCAAGTATCAAGACCAAGGCTCCTGGATCACGCCCTCCACTCAGTGCCAATGTGCTTGCTGCCCACCAGATGAGCTTTTTTGAGCATCTGAAGTGCCAGGTCGTTTGAGTACTAAGATAAATGAGTCACAAGGTGGGTGCACTTAAAGTCCAGACTTCTTTGCCACTATACAATGCAACCATGTAACCAAAAACTATTTGTATCCCCTAAAACTATTGAAATATGGCAAAAAAATTAAAAATACAAGGTCTGACAATTAGGTCTGTGAACTCATCCTAGAAGAAGTGCTACATACCTCATTGCTGAATAACACTATAGTCACCTTTGAAGTACTACTCTTGGGAAGCTCTTCACTGACACCAGCGTCTAGTCCACCCACAAGGCAATTTTGGAACTCTTTTTCTGGAAGGGTCATTAGAGCTGTCTTCATTTATTGGGGTCTGACAATTAAATTCACGAACCTGTCACCATGCACTTAGGTTGGCAGCACTGTACAAATAACTGTATTGGAACACCCTCCCTATTCACCTGATCTAGCCCCCAATGACTTTTTTCTTTATCCAACTATAAAGGAACTATTGAAAGGGATACATTTGATGACATTCAGGACATCAAGGATAATATGACAATAGCTCTGATGGCCATTCCAGAAAAAGAGTTCCAAAATTGCTTTGACGGGTAGGTTGACTTGGCGCTGGCATCAGTGAATAGCTTCCCAGGAAGAGTACTTTGAAGGGGACTGCAGTGATACTTAGCAATGAGATATGTAGCACTTTTTCTAGGATAAGTTCATAAACTTAATTGTTGCACCTCATAATTAAAAAATAAAAAAGGCAGAAACTTGAGTCAGGAAGATTTGGTTTGCATCAGCCTTTGCTACTTACTATCCATATGAATTTCGGCAAGTGACTGTACAACCCTAAGCCTATTTTCTCTTTTGTAGAATAGAAATAATACCTGCATTGTAGGATCGATGTAAATATTAAAGGCAATAATGCAAGTAGAGGGCTTTGCAAGGTGCTTGGAATATAGTGTGCTCTTAATATGTATTCGCTTTTCTTTTCTTTTTTAATTAACAAGCTCACATTCCAGATAGGGATGAGCTTTTTAGAAAACACAGGAACCATGGAAATAAGGAGTTACGTGTCAGTTAGATTTTGTTTTGCGACAAAGCACCCCAAAACTTGGTGACAGAATATTTATTGACTCATAATTTGGTGGGTCGGCAATTTGGGCCAAGTTCAGCTAGGACGGCTTATCCCTGTTCTAGGTTGTGTCATCTGGGCACACTTGTGTGTTGTGGTCAGCTGGCAGTCCATGGTGTTACCTATGTATGGACAGAGACTATAGTGGTAAGTGGGCCAGCGGGACACAAGGTCATGGCTATGGGCGTCCCAAGAGCAGTTAGAGAGAGAGAGTGTAAGCCTCAATGACAAGTATTTTTCAGGCTCTGCAGCTAAGGCACATGGCCAAGCCCAGATTCAATGGGCAGAGAAAGACTACCTCATGATAGACAAAAGGTTGTTCATAGAGAAATGGGAAGAATTTGTAGCCTTTTTTGTAATCCACACAGAATGGGTTCACCGACAGTTTCCTCTCTATCAGGCTTTAGGCTGGGTGATTAACAGGTCATCCATTTAATTCTCACAACAATTTCCTCACATGGGTGGCATTATTCCCACTGCAAAGATGAGGAAACTGATTTTCAGAAAAGTTAAGAGATTGACACACACTAGACCCAGATTGTTTGCTCCGACTCATGGAATGCCTTTGAAGTGCTGTCTCTTGTTGCTTAAGGGATCAGATAGCCTGTCATGCAGAAGGTGTATGCTTATTTAGTAACAATCTATTTTAAAATGGAGTTCCAAAGACTCATTTTACTTTCTCCCGTGTATATTGAACCATTGGGTCACATATTTATTTGGTGTAGAAACAAAATCAAAGTTTCCCTATCTTTAAGACTTTCTGGAAGCTTACAGAATGTGTGTTTTTATTTCTTTCTGTGTTTGCTTTTTGCCAGGCCAACTACACAACCTGGATCTCACCGCAGCTTGGACATGACCGAGCCTCGTCAATGGACAAGACGTTGCTGGCAGCGGCTGATCGGTGGTGCAGCCAGGGATGATGGCGAGAGATCATACGACTATTCCTCACTGCTCGCCTGTGGGGGCAAAGTCTCTCAGACCCCCAGACCAGCAGGAAGGCACCGGGTTGTTGTTCCCCACCTCTGGCCCTTCAAGGACGAGTATGAGAAATTCCCTGGAGCCTACGTGAATAACCGAATACGCACAACAAAGTACACACTTCTGAACTTTGTGCCGAGAAACTTATTTGAACAGTTTCACAGGTACCACCTTATTTTTGTCATCTTAGTTGATATATACAATTTTTCATTTTCACAACACTGTGTGTTACTTCGGACTCGGGACATCATCCTTGACAATTTGGATAAGAGTCTGTTGAGGATGGTGACCCCTCACATTACAGTGCACTTCACAATTGGTAAGAGACTTTCTCTTTATCAGAAAAGACATTACTATCCTCATATAATAGATTAGGGAATGAATTGGCAGTGGTTTGGCCAATGTCATGCCAATGACAAGTAACAGAGCAGAGGCTACAGTCTTGGGTTCCTTCCTTCTTGCCTTCTAAGCTGTGCTGCATTTTAACTTCAGATTTGTCCCTTTTTTTTTTGAATCAGACTCACTCTGTCACCCAGGCTGGAGTGCAGTGGCACCATCGTGGCCACTGTAGCAGCCTTGACTGGCTGGACTCAGGTGATCTTTCCACCTTGGCCTCCCAAGTTGCTGGAACTACAGGTGCCTGGCTAATGTTTTTATTTTTGTAGAGACGAGGTCTCAAGCTCCTGGGCTTGAGCAGTCCTCCTGCCTCGGCCTCACAAAGTGAGATTATGGGCGTGAGCCACTGTGCTGGGACAGATTCTTCCTAATCGATAATGTAGGGAAACTTGTTCTTAAACAAATGTAGTTGTGAGAAGTTATTGGGTGAAACAGTGGTGTCATTAGGTTTACTGTGCCTTTATTGACACTCTCCTATGAGTTTAGGCACTGAAGAAGTCGAAGTGTGAATGTTGATCTGTCCTGGTTTAGTTTGCAGTTGAGCCAGGAAAACAAGATATGTATACAAACAACAGGAAGATACAGTGGATGTGGTGAGCACCTCAGATAGAATGGAAGCCTCAGAGAGCAAAGTACTAATATCACCTGGAGCAACAGAAAGGGAAGGAAGTAGCACTGGACTTAATTATGGAGAGCTGGTGAGACATTCAAGGCAGAGGTTGGGCAAAGCATATTAAGATGGAGGAAGGCAGATGAGTAAATGGTAGCATAGAAGACTCGCCTGCAGTCTGGGGCATGGTCCTCTCTGGTTTACACATAGTGTCTCTGCTGGGGAGCAATGGGAAGTGAAGTTGGAAAGGCAGGTGTGACTCACCAGGGGCGTCTTGATGTCAGGATAAAGAGTTGAGAGCCAGGTCTGCAGGCACAGTTCTGAGTAGAGGGATGCCGTGCCGTGTCTGTGTTTCACTGGGGAGGCAGTGAAGTGGCTAGAAGGAAGAGCACAGAGGCAAACTGAAGGTAGAAAGAACATTCAGGAAGATGCTTGACCTACCCTGGTAAGTTGTGACGGAGACCTGAACTTAGGACAATGTGGGAATGAAAACAGAGAACCTATGACAGATATATGAAGTTGATGTGAGGAATTAAGTGAAAGATGTAAAAAGATGATGTGAATATGTTAGTCTTTGATGACCAGAAGAATTAACAGAAAAATAAAAGACAGGAGTTAAAAAAAATTGACTTTTGTGGTTTTTGTAAAAGTTATGTTTGGGATGCTCATATGCATATAGAGACCCTCAACGTCCATTATTCATTTTATGTGTGTTTACTCTCATGATTCATTCTATATTAGGTGTTCTATATATGTTTATTAGGCAGTGGCTACATTTAAAGTACAGATGTTAATTTGTTGAATTGATGGCTTTAATGCTATAGGTGTTTCTGTCTTTTATGGAGTTTGCTATCTAGTGCATTTGATGAAGTAAGAATCTAAAGCCTCGAGTTCAGGGATAGAGCTGTAGGTCTGAATGTAGTCCACACTGAAGTCATAGAAATAGAAGAAAGAACTAAGAAAGAAATTATCAGAGTTAAAGGACTTGGAGGTAAAGATGGAGAAGTATGCTTAGTCTAGGTGCAGTAGCTCATGCCAATAATCCCAGTACTTTGGGAGGAGTTCGAGATCAACCCAGAAAACATAGTGAGATCTTGTCTCTACGGAAAAAAAAAAAAAATTTAAAAATTAGCTGGATTTAGTGGCATGTGCCTGTAGACCCAGCTATTTGGAGGCTGAGGCAGAAGGATTGCCTGACCCTAGGAGGTTGAGGCATTGATGATGGTGACACTGCATTCCAACCTGGGCAACAGAGTAAGACTCTAACTCAAAAACAAAGCAAAACAAACAAAACACAAAAAAAGGAGACGCATATTTCGATTATTTTTTTAGTAGTTTCATGGTCAATGGGAAGACACGTGATTAAAAATTCAAAGGCCTTTGCAGGATTGAGATTTTGTTTTTTCTCTAAAGAAAAAAGTGTCTTGAACTTACCTCATGGCAAAATATGAGAAATCAACGGAGAAGTATTGTATATGTGAAACAGAGGAATGAAAGGTCCTGAAAAAAGTGGTTCTGAATAGCATAAAAGAAGAAATAGAAGGGTTAGTGTCAAGACCATAAAACTGTATTTTCTACTTATTTTGAGCCTTGTTTGAATCTAACGTTCAGACATACAAAACATAGAAGGTAGATGCTGGTTTTATTAATTAACTATGATTCACTCTGAAATATTGCTAAATTTCCTGAACTTTTAAAAAGAAAACGGTGCTTCCTTTTACGCTTTTTTTGGGTCATGTGTTACACAGCTCAAGACCATTCCACTCAAATATTTACTATTACCTATCTGATAAATCTCACATTTATTAAAGTATGGCACAAGCCAGATGTCCAGGAGGGTAATTGTTCACTCAGTGGTGTTATAATTTGCTAGTTTTCTATCCTGAAGCATACAAAAATCAGCGAACAGAAACTTTTAGGAAAACACAATAAACTATTTTGCCTCTGACTCCGGTCCTCAGAGAAATGTGTTAACATCCCCTGTTGTGTGTTTTTGGGCTACAGAGTCGCCAATTTATATTTCCTGTTCCTCGTTGTCCTGAACTGGGTGCCCCTGGTGGAAGCCTTCCAGAAGGAGATCACTATGCTGCCGCTGGTAGTGGTCCTTACAATGATCGCAATTAAAGATGGCCTGGAAGATTATCGGAAATACAAGATTGACAAACAGATCAACAACTTAGTAACAAAAGTTTACAGTAGGTAAGTATAATAAGAGCTTTGCCCGACAGTGTGAGTAGGGGTCATTTGGAAACATGTGCAATGTTTCTTTTTCCCCTCTAGGTGTGACCAGGATCCTTTTCATGTTGTTGTGATGATTGTTTTCAACAAATAATTCTTAAATTTCTACAGTGAATTTAACTTGTGTCAGAGGAAAACAAAAATGTATAAGCCATTGTCAACCCAGATTTGACAAAGTAAAAGTTTATAACTCAAGTATATGAGATAGATTTTTAAAAAAAAACCCAGAATTATCTTTTGGAGGGCAGAACCCTTGTAGTATGGGCTTCCCCCACTAGGTGAGTGTTCTAGGAACCCATCAGCATCAGCTAGCATTGTTGTGAGAGCTGCATTTGGCTTCAGTGAGTTTTTTTGGAGATTCTTTCACTGCTTTTGCTCATTCATGATGAGTGATTTACAAGCACACCTACCCACACTCAGCAGTTTTTGACCAAACACAGCATGACCCCTGTGCCCCATCCTCCCTGTTCACCTGATCTTGCCCTGAGTGACTTATTTTGGTTTCCTTGGATGAAAAAATCCTCAAAGGGAAAATATTTTGCTGATATGGAAGACATGAAACAAAAAATGGCAGAAGTGCCAAAAGCATCAAACTGGAAAGTTCAAAAACTGTTTTGAGAAGTAGAAAAAGTGTCTTGATGGGTGTATTGCATCAGAGAGCACTTGAAAGATGACTGAAGTTGAAACATGTAAGAATAAACACAATTTTTTTATAAGTAGGTTTTGGGGGTGTTCCCCTTCATAAGTGAAATTGAAGAAATTAAACTTCAAAACACAAGAAAGCAAGGAAGCAGATAGTGTTCAACCTTGGATGTTATAATTTAGGATTAAGAAGAGGCTGGGATAGTTGGGCACAGTGGCTCAGCCTGTAATCCCAGCGCGTTGGAAGTCCAAGGCAGGAGGATTGCTTGAGCCCAGGAGTTCGAGACCAGCCTGGGCAACATGGCGAAACCTCGCCTCTAGAAAAAATAAAAAAAATTAGCTGGGTGTGACGTACATCTGTAGTCTCAGTTACTGGGAGGCTGAGATAGAAGAATCTCCTGAGCCTAAGAGGTCAAAGCTGTGCTGAGCTGTGATTGTGCCATTGCCCTCAAGATGGGTTACAAAAAAAGAGAAGACAAGAGCTATATTGTAAAAAATGGAGAAGAATATTCTTTCTTATGTACAGAACTAGAGGCGACCCATTAAAATAGTCAAGAGGGCATTCCTAAATAAGGGTGTTTCAAGGGCATATTTGCAGTGTTGGAGACTTGTATTTCCAATATTTATGAAGTAGAGAGTCTGTGTAGCCAAGAATAAACTAAATTAAGGTACATTTCAAACTGTGCCATATGTTATATGCAGTTCCTGAGTTCTTAGTCTTTGATGTAAGTCAATACTTCATAAACAGTATAGACAGGTATAACCTGTCTTCAATTTTATGTGATCCAAAGAGGAAAAGTTAGAAAAGGTTTCTATGAAGAAATGGTATTTCTTCTGAAACTTGCAAGATTCTGAATTTTTTTATTATTATAATTCTTCAGTGGCTTTCACAGCATTTGTTTTAAAGATTTATCAAGAGAATAAGGAAATAACTTTTTTCCTCATTTGTAAGATGATGTGAAATTTCTTGAATAATAAAAACTATTTTTATACCCGTCCAATCTAAAAGGAACCAGAAAAATTGTTGTGTTAAAAAGTGAAATAATAGCAGAAGTCCATAGTTTTTATTTTAACACCACAGAGCCTTTTATTACAATAGTTCTATGGATTGTTCAACAACATGTGAATGTTTATTATATCTCTACAAAGGTGAAATGTTGGTACAACATCTATGCTCAAAAAATTGCTATAATATGGTATTTCACAATGATTACATGATGAACAAAGTCCAGATTTTGACCAATTATAAGATTACCCTGTTAATGCTAAATTTAGCAAATGGAAAAAATCTTATTATATATAATTTTAAATACAAATTCTTATATATAAATAATCACTGATTTTTAGTGCTAGTGTAGAGTTCATAATGTGTATTTATTTGCTTTTCTAGGTGACTCTAAAAAGTTATAATCTTGATTCTCCAATTTAGCTGTATAGTCTTTGGCAAATTACATAAGCTAGCTAAGCAGCTAATTTCCTTCATTACAATTAAAATCATAAAATTTACTGCATAAGGTTAATTGTGATGGCTCATTCCTATAATCCCAACACTTTGGGAGATTGAAGCAGGAGGATTGCTTGAGCCCAGGAGTTCAAGACCAGCCTAGACATCATAGCCAGACTTTGTCTCTACAAAAATCAAAAAATTAGCTAGGCATGGTGGTATGTGCTTGTAGTCCCAGCTACTTGGGAGACTGAGACAGAAGGATCATTGGAACCCAGGAGGTAGAGGCTGCAGTGAGCTATGATTGTGCCACTGCACTCCAGTCTGGGTGACAGACTAAGACACCGATTCAAAAAACAAGCAAGTAAGGCTAGGTGTGGTGACTGTCACCTATGATCCTACCATTTTGGGCAGCTGAGGCAGTAGGATCACTTGAGCCCAGGAGTTCAATACCAGCCTGGGCAACATAGTAAGAGCTCATCTCTACAAAAAAATTTTAAAAGTTAGCTGGGTTTGGTGACCCACAACTATAGTCCTAACTACCACCTGATCCCAGGAAGTTGAAGCTGTAGTGAATTGGGATCATGCCACTGGAATACTAACACTGTGTTCCTGCCTGAGTCACAAAGTGAAAGCCTATCTCAAAAAAAAAAAAAGTAACCACAAAAAAAGAAAAAACAAATACATACACACAAAACTCTTACTGTATAGCACCTAGTCTTTTCTGAGTACTAAGTAAAAGACATCATGAGTATTATCATAAGCTAATAATGACTAATCATGAGAGTTTATGTTTGTCACAACATCAAGTCATGTAATCAGCATTTGAGAACTTATAACACTGTGCTGTTTTTAAAATATTAAAATTGCTTAATAGAAGACCCAGTGTAACTTATTTTCTTGGGTGTTCTTTTGGATAGAGCCTAGATCGATTTTAGATAATTTTCATATAAATTTAAAGATAAGAGGCAATATTTTAGTTAACTAAGGTCCATTCTAAAATATCACTTTATGATTACCTTTTCTAATAGACTCAGGCAACTTTATGTCTTTCTATCTATATTCTATATCATTTGCTTTTGTTTGATGTTATAGAAATAATGCTTATGTTTTTCCCCAAATTATTTTTTGAGAAATTATTATAAGGATATAAAAAATAAAGACAGGCTATAAAACCTTGCCTTGGTAATTTAAATATGCTACTTAAATTCCTATGAAATGCAAAGAAATCGATTTAGAAAACAAATGATTTCTCAGCAAATTTAATGTGAAAGTATGGAGATATTGAATATAGCAAGCTTTTGGGAGAAGCATATTAACATTTCCATGCAGATAATTTGGTTCTTATTTGTAATATGAGTTCTTTCACAAGGTGCTTAATTTTCTGAGTGAAGGTCTCATTTGCAATAATAACCACTAGTCTAGAAATTAATCATTTAAACCCTATTAAGGCTCGGTGGCTCAGCCTGTAATCCTGCGCTTTGGGAGGCTGAAGTGAGTGGATTGCCTGAGCCCGCAGATTCGAGACCCGCCTGGGCAACTTGGGAA
>NW_007249841.1:728192-737029 GCF_000164805.1 Carlito syrichta | reverse complement strand
CCAGGTTGAGGCTGCAGTGGCCAGAAGTGGCCACTGCACTCCAGTCTGGGTGACAGAGTGAGACTCCAACTCAAAAAAATAAAATAAAATAAAATAAACCCTATTATATTACATCACAATTAAGTTAGAATAAATTATTATGGAAAACCAAACTTTCTTAAGATTGCCTTTAAACCAGGAGCCATTTATAAAGTTTTAAGGTCTGTTTCAGGGTAACAGAAGTGTCTTGAAAATAAGACTATTAGACATTCAACAAATTTGACTGCCTGCTGTGTGGGAAAGCACATCAGTCAGAGAGAAATGCCAGAAGTGAAGGAACAAAGTTGGACACCATGATAGTGTGGTGTGAAAGTAAGCAACCATGTTCAAAGCCACAGTTAACTAGTGTAGTTTACAAAGGGGCTAGGTGAAAAAACAAAGCTAGATTGCTTCCCCTGATAATGAATTACAACTAGCAAGAAGATTTCTTCTTTTCCCAGAACCTAAATGTGCAGCCAGAATTTCTTGCATCTTGGTGGTTATTTGTATTGTGTTTGACCTTCACTGGTCAGATATAACACAATCCCTCCTTTAGGAAAACTCCTAGGCCCATGTTGCTGCTTTACAAGTTCAAGGTCACACAATTCTACTGTATAAGCGTGGGGGACCTGTTTGGGAAGAATGCACACTGTAAACAGTGATTCTCTGGTGTGGGAGTTGGCAAAGAGGGAGAAGGAAGGGCAAGAATGGGGGCGAGGCATGTGGACTTCTTACTCTACAAAATTTAAAGAGAGTGTGAGGTTACAAATGAATTGTTCTTTTTGATGTTTTATAGTATGTTCCCCAAAAGCACTAAACATTATTTATAATAAACAAATAACGAATTATCATTAGACACATTAGCATTGCCTTATATACCTCAACTCATTTAATTTTTGTATCAATATTATGTGGTTGGTGTTATGAAAACACAATGCTCCCTCCACTTTCACAAATTAGAAACATTGAACTTGACAAGGTAAGTAACTGGCTCAAGGTCACACAGCTCCTAAGTGGCCCTAGAATTTGAAATAAGACAGATAGTTCCAGAGCCTACTCCTGCAAATCCTAACATTGACTCCTGGCTACAATCACCTCCAGTGGCCACCAAATAAAATGTGGTTTAACTGCGCTAGAAGAACAAACATATGGGCTTCTCAGCAACATGGATGCATTTAGAGTCCATAATACTCAGTGATCTATCACAAAAACAAAGAATAGAGTACCATATGTTTTCACTCATAAGCAGACCTTGAACAATTACTATAATACTATAAGAAAGGAATTGGCAATAGTGGGAAACCGTCAGATGAGTGGGAGTGGGGATGGCAGTTGAGGGAAACCTAGTCCCCTTGTTAAACATACACTAGTTAACTGTGGCTTTGAACATGGTTGCTTACTTTCACACCACACTATCATGGTGTCCATCTTTGTTCCTTCATTTCTGGCAGTTCCCTCTGACTAATGTGCCTTCTTACCTTTCTCCTTTTTTGGCCTGACTCATTCTTGATCTTCCTTCAAGACAACAGTTCAGGCATCACCTCCTTCGAGGTTCAGTGTTCTTCCTGTTTGCTCCCATGGTAACCTGTGCATACCTCCCTTTTAGGAAATCGCTAAGTGTGTCTCTGTTTCCAATTTTGATCATAACTTCTCTAGAGTAGGAACTGCATCCTAATCATTTTTGTCTCCATAACACCTAACAGTAACTGGAATATTATGACCAGTATATGTTTATTGATCTGAATTAACTAGCTACTGGGAAAATTAGCTATTTCAAAAAAAATCCTGATATGTTCTCCAAATGGGGAGAAGTGAAGTGATTTCAATTGTAAAATTGACTTCATTTGAATTTTGTGTGGAGTAAAAAATTGTTCCTTTGAGAAATCCTACTTCTTATCCTTGAAAGCAAAATAAAATTCCTAACCCTAATGTGCAAGTTTGTCTTCTCTGCCAACCATCACAAATTCTCAGCAAACTTACTTGTGGCTTTTTTCAGAAAGCAAGGAGAGACCGGGAAGCATGAATTACGTGCCTCAAATCACTTCTTACACCAGCCATACTTTTACCACCTTCTTCTGACCAGTGATGAAGAAGGACCTCCCTTTTTTGTCATGGACATTCTTTCGTCTGTATTTTTTTTTTGAGTTGGAGTCTCATTCCATCGCCCAGCCTGGATTGCAGTGGCAGGCTTATGGCCACCCCAGTGTCGACCTCCTGTGCCCCAGTGATCCTTCCACCTCAGCCTTCCAAGTAGCCAGAACTATAGGTGCATGCTACCACGCCTGGCTAATTTATTTTTTTATTGAAGAGACGAGGTCTCGCCAAGTTGCCCAGGTTGGTCTCGAACTTGCAGGCTCAGGCAATCCACTTGCCTCGGCCTCCCAAAGTGCTAGGATTACAGGCTGAGCCACCGAGCCTGGCCTCGTCTGGATTTTTAAACCTATTCCTGTTGCTTCTCTGTAGCCTCAACCCATATCCACCTGTCTCCGTCGTCTCTTCCATGGAGGCTTCCCCACTGGCTTCTCCCTTGTACCCTGTGTACGTACACAATCTCTCGTCCTTACTGTCCTTTGACTTGCCCTATTTCCCACTGGCTACTTTCACCCCTTATTCCATTTACAGCTAAACTTCAGGAAACACTCTACTTCTACCCATTCCCTGACCACTGGAGTACACTTTCTCCTTCACTCTTCACAATGTTATGTTATGAACTCCCTCTGAGATCAGCAGACCCCCTAATAGCCAAATCCTATAGGCCATTTGGTCCTTGTTATATAGGGCCCTTTTGTGGCTTTTATCTCACTCCCTCTTTGAAATTCCCTTCTTTCCTGACTTCTCGGATATCACTTCTCTTGGGTCTTCTTCCACGTCTCTATGGCCTTGACGTATCTTTCTCTAAGACATCATATGTCCTTACCTGGTTATCAACTGTGCTCTGTGCACCTAGGACCACGTGTCTATATCTCATCTCATGAGCTCCAGCTCAAAACTCTCAAGCTATCTTCAAAAATATGTCCCACTTCAAAGAAAGACTTTTCACACTGAATTTATCTCCCTGTGATACCTCAGTTGCTTCTAAAATCTGAGGTAGGTATGGTAAAAGGTACCACCCATCACCTCATCATACAAGTTAAGAGCTATAGTCATCCTTGATAATTCCTTTACATGTAGTTACATCAGAAAATGTAGTTGTCTTGGGTATACCTAACAAATACATCTTGATTTCATCTTTTGTCTTTCTTTCTTGCTACTGCCTTAATTCTGACCATCTTTATCCCTCCCATGAATTATCTCAATAACTTTCCATTGGTCTCTGGCCATTCCTACTCCTAACTAGCCTTCTACTAGATAATCCATCCATTCCTTTGTCTCCAGAGTTAGAATACAGAAGTAGAATCACATCCTTCTTCCTGTGACCTTTGGTGACTCTCCATTTCCTATGGAGTGAAATCCCTACTCCTAGTTGTGGCATGGAGAACTGGACCTTCAAAATATGAGCCCTCCCTACTTTTTTATCTTTTCTCTGTCACTTTCCTCCATGGAAGAATTAATTGGTATGCACAGACACTAGGGAAAATTTGGTAAAGACAAAATAAACCATTGATCTGCCTTTCTCCATGGGCTAACAGACTCTGCAGATAATCAGGGATTTCCTATAGATGGTCTCAACCTTGTGCATTTGGGATGTCCTAAAAATGTACTTCTTAGGTAGCCTTTTAAGCTAAATATTTCATGAAATATCTGATATAATTCTGTGTGGCAGAAGTTATAAAAGTGTTCGTCTAAGGTGGCATTTCTATTTAATCTGATAAATTAATAATTTTTAGCCTGGCATGGTGGCTCACGACTATAATCCCAGCACTTAGGGAGGTGGAGGTGAGAGGATTGCCTGAGCCCAGGGGCTTGAGGCCAGCCTGGACAACATAGCAAGACCTCATCTCTACAATAAATCAATAAATTATCCAGGTGTGGTGGTGCACTCCTGTGGTCCCAGCTACTTGGGAGGCTGAAGCAGAAGGATTGCCTAAGCCCAGCAGGTTGAGGCTGTGGTATCCATGAGCATGCCACTGCACTCCAGCCTGGATGACAGAGTGAGATTCCAACTAAAAAATAATAATGTTAATAATTTTTAATATATAGGTCATATAACTTCAAAAATAACTGTCTCTAAGAATTCTCTGTCAGTGAATTCGAATATCTATATTTTGCCCCACAAATATATTAGAAAATAGCTTTTCTTTTAAACTAAATAGACTTTTGTGACAAACATCAGTTTTTTATGGTTATTTGGTAGACAGCGAGGGAATGAGATAGACTTTCCTAATATTTGTTAGTGGCATTGTATGTGAAATGCCACTTAAGTAGTCAATATAACACATGACATTATACCAAACAGATTTCCTCCTTCTACCCTAGGGAAAGTACAGAGAATGATGAGAATTCTCCCAACCATCCATTGGGAAGCTCTCTGAGAGTGGATGTGTTTTGGGTGTCTTCAGACTCTTGGTACCTGACCACAGAGCAGTGTGCAAGAATCGCTTTGTGTATGAATAAGCCCATGAAATGCTGATTTTAGTTTTATCCCAGAATTACACTCACCCATCAAATGCTGATTTTAGTTTTATCCCAGAATTACACTCAAACAGCACAATGGTTCAAAATCCCACAGGGGAAAAAAAAAAAGAGCTGGAAACTATGTCTTAGTGTCTTAGTAACTACTTTTTTAGATGAAGCATTTGTTGAGTTTAGGTTTTGCCACATCTGTGGCTTTTCTTTTAACATTTATAGAGTAATATTTACCCTAATATTTTACACATACTTTAAATTATACACTAAAAATTTTTAAAAAACAACTACATGTGTTGTTGGCCTGATATTCTTTCTAAATTTTTTAAAATTCAATTTTAGGAAGGAAAAAAACTACGTCGACCGATGCTGGAAAGATGTTACTGTTGGGGACTTTATTCGCCTCTCCTGCAATGAGGTGATCCCTGCAGACATGGTGTTACTCTTCTCCACTGATCCGGATGGCATCTGTCACATTGAGACTTCTGGTCTCGATGGAGAGAGCAACTTAAAACAGAGGCAGGTAGTTCGGGGATACACAGAGCAGGTAAGTGTTATGTTCTCAGTGGGTAGCCTGTTAACATTTTTTTTAAGAACATGACTGGGCATCCCCTTTAGGTTTTCACCCACTATGGAAACTTTTCTGTCCTCTCAATAAATCCTGCTTTCTCGGAAAAAAAATTTTTAAAAAAAAAACATGACTAAGCTCATTTTCACAGATAAAGAAATTTTTTTTCCGCTGTTGTTGTTGTATGTTTGTTTTTTGTTGGGATCTCATTCTGTTGCCCGGGCTGGGGGGCAGTGGCACAGTCATGGCTTATTGCAGACTCGACCTGCTGGGCTCAGGCAGTCCTCCTGCCTCAGCCTCCTGAGTAGCTAGGATTACTCACCACACCTGGCTAATTTTTTTTTATTTTCTGTGGAAATGAGGTCTCAATATGTTACCCAGGCTGGTCTCAAACTCCTGGCCTAAAGTAATCTTCCCGCCTCGGTCTCTCCCAAAATCCTCTGATTACAAGCATGAGCCACCATGCTCAGCCAATGGATAAAGAGATTTTTAAATTCATTTTTAACATGATGAAATAGAGTCTCAGAAGGTTTTACTCCACTTTTGGATTTCCATGGACATGTACTCTATTTTAAAGATAATGGAGTAAAATAACTTTGGAGTTCACACACTTTAGTCTGGCAACCATATTTTGGGGAAATGGAATTAAAGGAACCTAACAGACTTATTTTGCAATCAGGAAAAGTATTTCGCAGTAGAAATTGCCTGCTTATTTATTTATTTATTTATTTATTGAGTTGGATTCTCACTCTATCACCCAGACTGGAGTGCAGTGGCGGTTCCCGGCCACCGCAGCCTCGACCTGCTGGGCTCCAGTGATCCTTCCGCCTCATCCTTCCAAGTAGCTGGAATTACAGGCATGCGCTACCATGCCTGGCTAATTTTTTGATTTATTGTAGAGATGAGGTCTCGCTGCCCAGGCGGGTCTCAAACCCGCAGTCTCAGGCAATCCACTCACCTCAGCCTCCCAAAGGCTCAGGATTACGGGCTGAGCCACGGAGCCCAGCTTGCCTGCTTATTTTTTATATAGCTTAGATTTTGTATAGTATGTTTTGTTGAGCATTGTTCCTAAAATCTGTAATTACTTCTACACCAAAGTCTTTTGAGGCTTTTACAGTTTCTCATACCACATAGTTTGTAAACCCTTCACCACGCTGTGCTGAAGGAACAAAACTTTGAAGTTTTCTATTGGCGTGAATTTAAATGCGTCAGACCTCTGCTATTAATTACCACATAACTTTGGGCAAGTCACTTAAACACTTGATGCCTCAGTTTCCTTATCATAAGATATAAATGATGGTGTCTACTTCATAGCATTGTTATAAGATTCAAATGAAGTCATGAACATAGAAACATTGTGTATAGTGCCTACGTGTCAGGGTTTCTCCCCTTTCTCTGAAACACTTGAGATGAAACCTTTAAAAAAATTTTTTTTTTAACCTGAACTACTAAATCAGGTTTCCTTCATCCTATGTTTAGCCTGCGAATACCTTTACCTTTGGTAAATGTTATCTTGTAGCTTTGGGCCTATCTTTCAATCTATGGATTTCTTTATTTTATTTTTATAAGAATGTGGTATACAAGAGAGAACGTTCTACATAAGTAGGCTGCATACAGGTGACATTTGGACTTCTAACTGGCTCTCACTCCCCCTGGTGGTGGACCAGTTACTCTTTGTGTTGTCACACCCCTGCCCTCCACCTTCCTTCCTATGAATTTCATTTCAATCCTCTGTGGTTGATAGGCCTCATAGCCTTAGACATTGGTAAAAATCCTACACAACTTAAAACTCTGCTGTACTACTAAATATCCACTTAAAGTCTGACGTCAGTTATTAATCAACACGTTCTGGGTTCAGTTAAGGAAGAGAGCTCCAGAATCTGATGGCCTTGGTTGTAATCTCAGTCTGAACATCTTATTTTGAGAACTTCAGCAAATTACTGATTCTCTTTGTGTCTCTCTTTCCTCATCTGTTAATTAGGCCTAATTGTAATACCTACCTCATGAGATTGTGAGGAAATTCGCTATGTTTAAAGTGCATAATAGATTCTAGTGTGTCAAAAGAACTCCATAGATATTAGCAAAGCAAATTATGTTATCCTATAATTTTCCATGTGTCCTATGATATACATAATATTATATTAATCAATATCAATAGCATTTATCTTATTAGCCAAAAAGGATATAAAAATAAAAGAAAGAAAACCAGGTTGATTTGGCCTGTTCTTGGTAAATCCATGCTTTATTCTATTATGTGTTCTATTATGGTACTTTGTTTACCTGCTTATTGTTTTCATAAAGCATTCTAAGCTAATCCATTTGGTCCATTGGAGAATTTTCTAAGATATTGGTATCTAGCTTATTTTAAAATTTTTATTTATAAAATTTGCCTGAGATCAAATGCATATATGCTCAAAGTGTTCACATGTATATTTAATCTCAGAAACCACCTTGTGATTAAGACCAAGAACAAAAGCATTTTCAGATTTTCAGCTTTTTACGAATAAAAGAGTGTTTATAAGTGAAAGCCCTCTTCTGGAGAGTCCTGCATGAATTTCAGACATTCCTATCACCTGCAATGTTTATGAATGTTCTAGAACCATTCTGATCCCAATTATGGATCTCATAATTATGCCTATGTTTTCCTACATTTGGGAAATTTATGAAATAAACTTTGTTGCAAAAAAAGCCTTAGTACTATATTGAGAATTGATGAGAGCAATATAAGTTAAATATCAAGAGTTTAGCCTTGAACTTTTCTTGTTTTGTGATTTTTAAAAACATTTTCAGGACTCTGAAGTTGACCCTGAGAAGTTCTCCAGTAGGATAGAATGTGAAAGTCCAAACAATGACCTCAACAGATTCCGAGGCTTCCTGTGAGTGATACATGACTTACCTTTGTGGGTGTGAGTGGACTTGTATGTTGCAATTATACCTAACTGGATAAAATGTTTGCACACTTATACCATGTTAAATCCTTAAAGGCTGCAAGTCTAGCCACCTACTAATTTGACTAATTTTAATTATTAATAAATTGATATCTATCTAGATACAGATATAAATTTTAATAATTTGCTATCTATCTATATATAGACAAAAATATAATTTTGTTTTAAATATACAGGGGGTACCAATAAAACTATACACATTTTAAGAGATGTTATCTATGTATTACTTTTTGAAGTTCAGTTGAATTATGGCAGCAATGTGTAGTATGACATTCATGCAACCGTGCTTCCACCATTTTCTTTGACTCTCCTGCCTGTCACTTGGTGATGCTAGCTTTCATTTGAGTAATGCCATATTTTGAGCGAATGGCACACTTAAAATGTATATACATTTTTTGGCATCCCATATATATTGTTTTGCTTTTTATATATTTGTTACATATAATTTATATATTTTTAAAATTACTTACATATAATTTATATATTTAAAACAAAATGTATAAATATTTAAAACAATATATGGGGTGTCAAAAAAGTATACACATATAATTATATGTGCATACACACACATATTTAAATATATAAATTATATATATAAAACAAATATACAAAAAATATAAATATTTAAAACAATATATATGGGGTGCTAAAAATATACTCATGGCTGAGGTGAGTGGATTGCCTGAACCTGCGGGTTCGAGACCCGCCTGGGCAGCGAGAACTCATCTCTACAATAA
>NW_007249841.1:719491-728018 GCF_000164805.1 Carlito syrichta | reverse complement strand
CTGTACTCCAGTCTGGGCGACAGAGTGAGACTCCAACTCAAAAAAAAAAAAAAATGTATACTTATTTTAAGTATGACTATATATAATGATTTAAAATATATATAAATATTTCAAATAAAGTTTTCCAAAAGTTAAGCATATGTTCATCATATGATCTGGCTGTTCCACTCCTAGACATTTGCCTAAGAGGAATGAAAATATTTGTCCCCGCAGTGACCTGTACACAGATGTTCATAATGGCTTTATTTATAGTAGCTAAGAATGGAAAGAAGCCCACATATTCACCAACAGATGAATGGGTAAACAAAGCATGGTGTATGCATACAATGGAATACTACTCAGCAACAAAAAAGAAATGTACTAGTGACATGCAACAACCTGGATGTGCCAGAAAGTAATCATGCCGAGTGAAAGAAGCCAGGAGAAAAGGGGTTCATACTGGATGATTTATGTACATCTCTAGGAAATGCAAACTAAGGCCAGGTGCAGTGGCTCAAGCCCAGCACTTTAGGAGACCAAGGCAGGATGATTGCTTGAGTCCAGGAGTTCAAGTCCAGCCTGGGCAACATAGCACGACCTTGTCTCTAAAAATAAAAAATTTAAAATTAACTGGGCATAGAGGCATGTGCCTGTAGTCCCAGCTACTTGGGAGGCTGAGGTTAGAAGGTCAAGGTTGCTGTGAGCTGTGATCATGCCACTGCGCTCCAGCCTGGGTGACAGAGTGAGACCTCGTCTCTGAAACAATTTTAAAAAGTAAGCCAGGTGTGGTAGCATGTGCCTGTAGTCTCAGCTACTTGGGAGGCTGAAGCTAGAGAATTGACTAAGCCCAGAAGGTCGAGGCTGCTGTAAGCCGTGATTGTGACACTGCCCTCCAGCCTGGGCGACAGAGTAAGACCCTGACTCAAAAACAAAACAAAACAATCTATAATGCTAGAAAGAAGATTAGTGGGTGCCTGGGCTGGGGAAAGTGGGAAGCAGAGATTGCAAAAACAGAGGAGGAAACTTTTGAGGATGACAGGTATGTTCACTGCCCTGACTGTGGTGATGGGTTCATGGGGAAATATGTAAAAACATCAGCCTTTCCACTTTAAGTATGTCCAGCTGACTCTTTGCAGTTTCTCCTAATAAGGTTGTTTAAAATCTTAGAAAAAGGAAGAGTTGCCATGGAAGGAAGTGTAGAATGTGGTGGTGGCATCTTTAAGCAGCACCTGATTCAGACAGGTGAGGGGGCAGGGTCAGAGCCATGCAGCAGAGGCAGGAAAGAGCTTGGTCCTGGCTAGGAGGTAATACGAGAATCAAGTCTCACGAATGGGCAGATGCCAGGTAAGCAGCCAAGTACCAAGATGGTTGGCTCCCCAAGTGGAGGGAGAAGCATGGGCAAGGGTGTAGTGTGGAGACCACAGTGTGTTTGTGAAGTTGTTTGCAGTTAGGTATGTCTGGAGTGTTAGGTGAGCAGCGGGTAGATTGGAATTCTGAGTCTTACTCCAGAGCCCTTACCTAGTTCCAAGGCCCTGCTAACTTCTTGGATGTCTAAAATATCACTTCCTCCTGAGTTTCTGGGAACCATGTTTATGTCCTTTGATGCCCCCTCTGATATCAGTTTCCTTGAACATGTGTTGCCTTGCTTTCTGATTAGCAAAATCTGACTGCTGGAGTGGTCTCCCTCCTAGAATCCCCAGATTCTGCCTCTCAGGTAGAACAGACCTCCTCTCTGTATGTGCCTGAAAGACCTTGTGTGTTTTACTTTAGACCAAATATTTATCCTGAAGTTGTTGGGGTTAGTGCAGAGAAATTCTTTCATGGTTAAATTTTCTATGGTCATCATGAAAAGTTAGGCAGCTGCTCTTCTTTTGTCAGAAACATGCTCATAGCAGGGCACAGTGGCTCATGCCTGTAATCCCAGCACTTTGAGAGGCCAAGGTGGGAAGATAGCTTGAGCCCTAGAGTTCAAGACCAGCCTGGGCAACATAGTGAGACCTCATCTCTACAAAACAGTCAAAAAATTTACCAGGTGTGGAGGCATGCACCTGTAGTCCTAGCTACTCAGGAGCCTGAGACAGAAGAATTGCCTGATTCCAGGACATAGAGGCTACTGTGAGCATGATCATGCCACAAGGATTCCAACCTGGGGGACAGAGTGAGACCACAACTCTAAAAAGAAGCATGCTCACAAACCATTAATTCTTTTCTAGGATTAATTTCTCCAGCTTCTGACTGTTCATAGAATTTTCTGTTTTTCTAGGGCTACCATTTTTGACCTGAGTTCGGATGTGTCTTAGCATCCAGCCTGTGCCACCCTCCTCTTCCCAAAGCTGGGAGTGATGACTCCATGACAAGCTCAGACTTGCTTTTGGGCAGCTAAATTTCATTCGTGGGCAGAAGAGGACAGGAAAGCACTCTAGTCCAGTACTCTGTGGTCTGGAGCATAGCACTCTACACAGAACACATATTTAGTATATTTTTACAAATTTATAAGGGCATTGTTACCACACTAATTCTGATCCTGTGTCCCAGTTCTGACCGTGTGTCTAGTATCTGAGACTCCAACTCCTGCTTCCTCAGTCACTTTTACCCTGGTGTAGACTTGACAAGAAATTCCCAATTTCTGAGACTAGAGCCCTGGCCTAATTTTGTCAGCCTCTCTTTGCATCCTTTTGTGTGGTTCTTTCTTAATAGATGCATTTGGACATCATTTCTGTGCTGGGCACTGAGTCTTACCCCAGAACCCTTACCTAGTTCCAAGGCCCTGCTAACTTCTTGGATGTCCAAAATATCACTTCCTCCTAAGTTTCTGGGCGCCATGTTTATGTCCTTTGATGCTCCCTCTGATATCAGTTTCCTTGAACATGTGTTGCCTTGCTTTCTGATTAGCATAATCTGACTGCTGGAGTGGTCTCCCTCCTAGAATCCCCAGATTCTGCCTCTCAGGTAGAACTGACCTCCTCTCTGTATGTGCCCACATTGTATGCTGATATCAGATTTCTATACTACAAACTATCATATTTTTATTACTCTGATATATTTCCACATCAGCCACCTCCTGTTAGACCACAGGAGCCAAGACTGTATGTTTATTTTTCTGTTTCCAGCATCTGGGTGGGAGTGCTGAGCACACAGTAGGTACATGTGACATGGGAACTCTATGTGACAGTAAGTGCTTCACACAAAGCTCTGAAGGTTCTGTTTTGCAAATGCTAAATACCAGATACCTGCAAGATACAGGTCATGTCTGGAGTTTGTATCAAGGGCATTCAGTATAGGAGCTGGGTTTTGGTCTAATGGGGGTAACCTAAAGTGATGTAATGGCGAAAAATAAGGATTCTGGAAGAAATATCAGTACTTACTGAGGAGCTTTGGAATTGGTGGTTTTATGTGTTCAATTCATTCCTATAAGGACTTTAAGGACAACAAATGCCATGTTGTGAGGATTGACTGGTGTTCACCTTGTGAATGTCAGGTCTTAATTTCCTCATCTGTAGAATGAAGAAGTTGAATTCAATTGAACCCAAGGGTGCTGCTAACTCTGACCACCCATTTGTGCATAGTCTGTGTGGATAAGAGAATATAAACATGTACCTGTTAGAAGAAAGTGCCTTACAAACTATGGGCATGAAACAACAAATCTATTTTATTCTTTCTTTGTAATACAAAGCCTTCTTTGAAGAACTTTTCTTTTCATTGTAATTCTAAACAGCAAGGATGTTGTATACTGACAATTTTTATATATGTAAGAAGGAAGCAATAACTCGTAGATTGAAGTTCTTTATTTAGAAAAGAACCTAGTTTTAATATTGAAATTAAGAGGACGTTTTCAAAATATGTGAAAATCATGACTTTTTGCTTGTTTATTTAAATATTCCAACAATTTTGTTCTGCATTTTTTTACACCATAGTCATTTAGTCAAGTAATTGCTTTGATAATTTTAAATGGTTTATTACAGAAATTTTCAAACATGCAGAAGTGGAAAGAAAAGTACAGTGAACACACACATGCCATCACCCTGAACTATTTCACAATTTTGCCAACTCTGTTCCAACTGTTTTTCACTTCCTTCCCTACCCTACATTATGTTATTTCACTGTCAACACTTTCACTGACTACTTGTAGCAGATAATGACTTTTAAAAATCATAATCATAATACCACTGTCACATCTAACAAAAATAAGAGCCACTCCTTAATATTATCTAACACCAACTCTTCATGCAGATTTTTCCAACATTTTTCCATTTTTCAAAATGTTTTATTCTAACCAGGATCAAAACAAGGTCTACACATTGCATCTGGTTGATATGTCTCTAAGTTTCCTCTCCTAAGAAATCAGACCATGGCTTATAGAAGAATTTATCCCATTCAAGATTCTGCTGATTGCCTCCTCCTTGTCTTGGAGACCCCTTTGCTTCCCCCTCCCCACCACTTATGAGTTGAATAAACCAGGCCATTTTGCCTGCAGAGTGTACTACATTTTAGGCCTGACCAACTGTATGCTTGTGGTGAGGTTTAACATATTTCTTTGCCCTCTTATTCTCCATAAACCATCAAGGGACCCTTTCAGAATCTGATAAGAGAAATGGTCTCTCCCTAGAAAATAGCAAACATATATATTCACTTACACACACACACAATATTGCACACTGTTTCTGAGGCTTCACAGACCCTCTGAAGCCGCAGACTCCAGGCTGAGATGCCCTAATAAAGTTTGATGAGGTGTCTGTGGAGCTGTGACTTCCTTTCCCATAAATCAGGAAGCCCGTGATGCCCCCTGTCCCATTGTCAGATTGGTGTTATCAGCCTTATCCTTTCATTATAAAGTTCCGCATTCACCTTTGAACAAATGATTTCAGCAGCCACCAATAGTTCTTGATTTTATCCAGGTTGAAAATGGTAATTTTATAAATTGATCAATAATTTTTCCTTGTCAACTATGAAGTTACCTCAAATATAGATTGTACTGGAAAAGCAGGACTCTTATTTGGAATATTTTGGGTTTTTATACTAATAGGAGTTGACAAACAATGACTAACATTGAAAACAATGGTAGTTTGGAACTAGCTGAAGCAAGTAAACTGAATGACAGAAATCACTGGGTCAGAGATTTGAAACCTTTACTGTAAAATGCCTAACTTACTATTCTAGATCAAGAGTACTCAAGGACCATAAGTTGTACTTTTATAGCCTAGCCTTTGCAATTTAAAAATAAATCCATATGCTGTCTTTCTTATAGAGAACATTCCAACAAAGAACGCGTGGGTCTCAGTAAAGAAAATTTATTACTTAGAGGATGCACCATTAGAAACACAGAGGCTGTTGTGGGCATTGTGGTTTATGCAGGTTGGTTCTGTTTCTCATTTCCATCATCGTCTCCTCTGTGCTTTCCCACAAGTGATCTTTTTCATTTACTCAAAAATGCAGTCTACCAAAGCAGAAGGGAAACTTTGTCTTAATAAACTTAATCTTGGTCTCTGTTTTTCTAAATGGATCACAAAAGCAGACTAAGCTGACATATATTACATTTTATTAAACTGTCTGCCAGAGAGATTTTAAAATGTAGTTTTTGCTTCCTGGCTCTAATTTGTACATTTTCTGTCATATTATGTGTCCTACAAAGGTCATGAAACCAAAGCAATGCTGAACAACAGTGGGCCACGATATAAGCGCAGCAAGTTAGAAAGAAGAGCAAACACCGATGTCCTTTGGTGTGTCCTGCTTCTGGTCATCATGTGTTTAACAGGTGCACTTGGTAGGTACAAATCCATTATTTACTGACATCTTTTCAGCAATATATTATTTGTTCGACTTCAAAATGATATTTTCGAATGTTTGACTTCTATAAAGGAGCTTTTATTTGTCGATAGTTTTTTCCCTTATAGCCTTGTCCCTTCCATCCATTGGCCTGAAAAACATTAATATTGACTGTATCCACTTACATTTTGCCACAGTAGTAGACCTAGAAAAGATTTAAAGAGGGAGACAGGGACAGAAGAATGACTAGGATGGTAGGCAAAGGCCTTTGGAATTTGAATTTGTTTCCCAAAACAAAGCAATTGTTGTTCAACCAAAATGAATACTCCCGTCCCTTCTCCTTTAGAACTAAAACTAGGTGTTTGCACACTATCCACATAGCCTCCTTTTGGTGTCTGTGTTTGTTGCAAGGTCATGGCATCTGGTTGAGCAGATACGAAAGCACACTCATTTTCTACATCCCCGAGCCTGATGGACGCATCCTATCCCCAGTGTTGGCGGGGTTCTACATGTTTTGGACCATGATCATTTTGTTACAGGTAATTTCTATTCAGCTCATCACAGAATTGTGAAAGTTTCACTATGTTTGATTCTTCATTCTCCCTTTAACCCACTTTAACATTTTAAAAATTATTTGGGTCTTCTTAGGTCTTGATTCCCATTTCTCTCTATGTTTCCATCGAAATCGTGAAGCTTGGGCAAATATATTTCATTCAAAACGATGTGGATTTCTACAATGAGAAAATGAATTCCACCGTCCAGTGCCGAGCTCTGAACATTGCTGAGGATCTTGGACAGATTCAATACCTCTTTTCTGATAAGACGGGAACCCTCACTGAGAATAAGATGGTTTTTCGAAGATGTAGTGTGGTGGGATTTGATTATTGCCATGAAGAAAATGGTGAGTTTGGGATTTCTACAAAAAACAACCTTAACATTGGTCTTTTTTTTTTGTAACCACTTACATGTCTGATAGTTCTGACATTGATATGCTTTATTTAAGTATCAGGTACTTAATGCATCCAAATGGACTTTAAGATTTATTGTCCATTCAAAAGTTAGTAGGTTAAAAAGTCAGGGAGTCTACTACCTTTCTTTTAAAGAGCAGTAAATTACCAGTGGGTGTAAAAGTGGGAGTTATGGGAATGACAATGATATTGCACTATATGTACTTTCGAAACTCTAATGAAACTATGGATCGTCTCACTGAAAAAACATCTAAGAAATAATTATAAAAGGTTTATGGCTCCTCCTAGCCCTGTCATTTAGACCTGAGGTATCTACTGATGCTTGGTGAAGAACACCTAGTTTAAGAATAAGGAAAATGAGCTGAACTTCTGATGCCAAAGAAGTTCATTTATAAATTCCAGGTGTTCTTTAAAGAGTTGAACTTTATTTTGTTATTTGCAAAAGTAATATGTGCTCCAATGAAGATAATTCACAAAAGTGTACAAAAAATTAAAAGCCCTGCTCCCCAGAGGTTAACCACCATTAACAGTTTGGCAAATACGTAACCAACCATATATTTATGTGTGTGTGTGTGTGTATATATATATTTCTCTATATGTCAGCATTTATATGTACACATTTTTCCTTTTTCTGTGTTAGAACATGTTATAGTACTGTTTTTGCACCTTGTTTCTTTCATTCAACACTGTTTCATGGGATTTTCCCAAGTCGATTCATAACTTGACATTAAGAGTGTAGGCTTCTACTCTATGTGGTCAAGCTCAGATTGCTAAACTAGGTGGTGGGCGTTTAGCTTGCAAATATAGGAGGACTTGCAGTTAACATCACCAGTTTATTCATCAAATATTTTGTGAGCTTCTAGTATGTGGCATAAATTCCTCATCTCCTGTAACTTTAGAGTTAAGGAGATTAAAAATTATAATATGTAAATAAAAGAAAATTCAGTGTGCAGTATGCATCTTTGTACATATATATTTGTGCAATTAGTTTTATAAGACACATTTTACTCTGAAAGATCTTGTTGATTTATATTCTCACTATTCATAAAAACAATGCCTGTTTTTCACACCCAGCCATATAGGATGAAGTTATACTTTTTAATCTATGTGAATTTTATAGACCCAGAACTTCATTGTCTTAATTAATATCTGATTAGTAATGAAATGTTTAACTTCTGAAATATTTATTGGCCATTTGAATTTTGGGGGTAAATTGATTGAGTTCCTTTCCTATTTTTTTTTAATGTTTTTTTTCTTTTTTTAGTCATCTGTAGGAGAGTTTTAACTATCAAAGGCAGGACTGATGTTCAGCTTGTATGTCCCAGTCTGAATTGTTTGTTGCGAGTGTTCTTTTTTTTTTGAGTTGAAGTCTCATTCCGTCACCCAGACTGGAGTGCAGTGGCCGCTCCCGGCCACCGCAGCCTCGACCTGCTGGGCTCCGGCGATCCTTCCGCCTCAGCCTTCCGAGTAGCCGGAATTACAGGCACGCGCTACCACACTCGGCTGATTTTTTGATTTATTGTAGAGATGAGGTCTCGCCAAGTTGCCCAGGCGGGTCTCGAACCCGCGGGCTCGGGTAATCCACTCACCTCAGCCTCCCAAAGTGCGGTATTACAGGTTGAGCCACCGAGCCCGGCTGCGAGTGTTCATTTTTATCTGTGCACTTGTTTTGAATGGTTCTTTAGTACTTTGAAATCAACCCTGATGTTGTAGCATCCTTTTCTTCTCTCTGTAGCAAATATTCTCCTGACTCATCATTTAGTATTGTATTAGTTTTCTTTTTTTCTTTTTTTTTTTTTTTTTGAGTTGGAGTCTCA
>NW_007249841.1:712821-719471 GCF_000164805.1 Carlito syrichta | reverse complement strand
CTGGGCTCCGGCGATCCTTCCGCCTCAGCCTTCCAAGTAGCCAGAATTACAGGCATGCGCTACCGCGCCGGGCTGATTTTTTGATTTATTGTAGAGATGAGGTCTCGCTGCCCAGGCGGGTCTCCAACCCGTGGGCTCAGGCAATCCACTCACCTCAGCCTCCCAAAGGCGCGGGATTACAGGCTGAGCCACCGAGCCCAGCTGTTTTAGTTTTCTGTTGCTGCATAACAAATCACCACAGACATCATGGCTTAAAACAACACAAATACACTGCCTCATGATTTCTGCGGGTCAGGATTCTAGGTACAGGACAGGTGCAGCCTCTGCTCAGGGTCTGTCCTTAGGCTGAAGTCTAGGAGTCTGCTGGATCTGTGATCTTATCAGTGATCTTGTCCTCTGCTTGGCTCACTGGTATGTGGCAGGACTCAGTACTGAAGCTGTAGGGCTGAGGTCCACCCTTCTTGCTGGTGGTCCTCCTGGGACTGTTAGCAGCTTGTGGAGGTTGACCACTGTTTCCTGTCACAGGCCTCATCACAGCACAGCAGTTTGCTTCTTCAAGGTCAGCAGAATCTTTCACTTTGAATCTCTCTGTCTTCAGAGAAGTCCCAACTCCTCTTTAAAAGGCTAACCCAAGGAGTTCATGTCCACCTAGAATAGTCTTTTAGATTCACTAAAAGTCAGTTGATTAAGGATATGGTATCTGCAAGATTACTTCACCTGTGCTATGTAGCATAATTTAATCATAAAAGTGAAATCCCAGCCGGGCTTGGTGGCTCAGCCTGTAATCCCGCGCCTTTGGGAGGCTGAGGTGAGTGGATTGCCTGAGCCCGCGGGTTCGAGACCCGCGTGGGCAACTTGGCGAGACCTCATCTCTACAATAAATCAAAAAAAATCAGCCGGGCGTGGTAGCGTGCTCCTGTAATTCTGGCTACTCGGAAGGCTGAGGCGGAAGGATCGCCGGAGCCCAGCAGGTCGAGGCTGCGGTGGCCGGGAGCGGCCACTGCACTCCAGTCTGGGCGACAGAGTGAGACTTCAACTCAAAAAAAAAAAAAAAGTGAAATCAGAGCATATTCACAATGTCTATATACCAGGTAGGGCAAGAATCTTAGGGGCTATCCTAGAATTCTGCCTACTAGAGTCTCTAAACTGTGCTTAGGGTGTCACCCATGATCAAAAGTTTTATATTTTTATCTTGAAATTTTGTCAATTATTATCAATATTTTTATGAATATTCATAAGATTCTGAGTACTAGTCTCAAACTTAGACATCCCACCCTGCCCAAAATTGTTTTTAAAAATTATACTATATTTTCTAGGTACATATATTTTAAGCTAGTTTTTGTTTCCTATGGGTATGAGGAATAAAATGTTGAATATTTCGAGACTCACCTGGGCAGTGAGACCTCATCTCTACAATAAATCAAAAAATCAGCCAGGCATGGTAGCACATGCCTGTAATTCCGGCTACTTGGAAGGCTGAGGCAGAAGGATCTCCAGAACCCAGCAGGTCGAGGCTGCGGTGGCCAGGAGTGGCCACTGCACTCCAGTCTGGGTGACAGAGTGAGACTCCAACTCAAAAAAAAAAAAGTTGAATATTTATCACATAATCACTATACAGATGTGGAAAATAGCTAATTATTTAGGGTATAATGACATTCTGCACTGCATTTCATCTTCTTTTATAGTGTCTTTATTACAGAAAACAATGTTACTAGAAAAAAAATGAGGTTCAAATAAGCCAAAACCAAAAAATTTAAAGCAATCAGTAACCTCTACCAAACAGAATGGATCACTGTTAGCATTTTAGTGCATTTTTTAAAATGTGAGCATTAATATGGATATGCTTTTTTTAAACAAAATAGCTTCACCATGTGCTTTTACTTTTATAACCATTTTTCTCAAGATTTTGTCATGCCCACCTATCCATTCTGTTATTATTTTTCTAGTGGCTATGTTTTATTGTATTGTAAGAATTTCCATAATTTATGTAACAAATCCACCATTGGTTTAGGTGGTCAGTAGTTGTTTGTTGTGGTAAACAATGCTGCGCTATTAAGTGCATTTGTGAAGTTACTGTTTTCTAGAATTATTTGACCATAGATCCCAATGTTCAGGAAGTGTCTTGCAGCAATAATGTTTCATAAAATATACAATAGAAAGAACTACTTTATTTTTTGTGTTTATATCACTTAAAATTTTGTATTTGTAACATTTCAAAAGGCTGATACCAGCCCTTTCACCCTGGTCCCTGAACACACACACTCTAGTCCAAGAGTATACTTTTCTCTTTGTGGCCTCTTTGGCAGAAAGGATACCACACGACAAGGAATCAGATACTGTCCTGACTGAACTGTCATTGATGAGCAACCTGTTTGGGAACCACAGAGTATTTCCTACCTCTAGAAGGTTCTGACAAATCAATAAACACTTCTCTGCCATAGACACATCCAGAGCTTCTGGTTTACCTTACTCAGTGGTTTAAAAACAGGCACACGTGTATACACAAATACACACATGCATGTGCACGCACACTATGGCAGAGGGCAGTTCCTTCCAGAACTTAATTCTAAGACATATTATAGTCACTAAAATGAAAGCTATTCAGTGGTGTATCTGTGTTTTAATAACCAGTCCTTCTGGGTTTTCTAGCAAAAGTGTTGCCTAGGAGATAATTTCGTCAAGAACATTGCTTGGGAATAACCTGTTATGCATATGCAGTTGAACTAAAAGCATCTGACAGCACATTAGATATTTTAAGACCCTGCAGCTTAGAAGCACAGCTCATGTGTTGGAAGCCTCAGCAGCACCTAGGCCTGTGTTAGAACCTCAGACCCCTCTTCAGAGCCTCAATTAATTTGTGTGTTTTAACAATATTAAATTTTCATAATATGCATATGAAAATTTAAAAAACACTCCTTTAAAAGACTACTGAGAGGGAATACTTTCTTAAAAAAAATAAACCATTGATGGGGCTCAGTGGCTCAGCCTGTAATCCCAGCACTTTGGGAGACTGAGACAAGTGGATTACCAGAGCCCACGGGTTCGAGACCAACCTGGGCAACTTGACGAGACCTCATCTCTACAATAAATCAAAAATTAGCCAGGTGTGATAGCGCACGCCTATAGTTCCAGCTATTTGGAGGGCTGAGGTGGAAGGATCACCAGAGCCCACTGGGGTGGCTGTGAGTGTACCACTGCCCTCCAGCCTGAGCGATGGAGTGAGACTCCAACTCAAAAAAAAAATAAAATACTGTTTATTTTAGGATAGTCTAGGATAGTTTTAGATTTATGGAAAACTTACAATGATATTTTAGAGAGTTCAGGTACATTCTCATGCCCTGCTGTTAACATCTTACTTTAGTCATATGATACATTTCTGTTAAGTAATGGACCAACATGGACACATCCTTATTAACTGAAACCTGTACTTTATTCAGATTTCCTTAATTTTTGCCTAGTGTCCTTTTCTGGTCCCAGAATCCTATCCAGGAAACCATATCACAGTCATCATTTAGGGTCCCCTAGACTTGACAGTTCTTCAAATGTTCCTTCTTTTTGATGAACTTAACAGTTTTGAGGGGCATTATTCTGGAATTTTGCAGAATGTCCCTCAGTGTGGACTAGTCTAGAGAGTGCCTTTGTGATACATAATTTGTGAATCCGATGTACATATAGGAAGCCTTGAGTGCTTTCCAAGAGCAAGGATTGAGGCATCAGGCCTCTTGAGTCTGAATCCCATTTCCACTACCTACAAGCTGTGTGTCCCTGGAAAAGTTATCTAATTTCTCTGTGCCTCGATAAAAAAGGATCAATGGTAGGATCAACATCATTGGGTGGTTAAGTATCAACCTCATTGAGTGGTTAAGAGGATGAGAGAAGATACTTCAAGTAAAGGCTCTTAGAACAGAGTGTGGTATAGGTTGAGTTTTCTGTAACTATTAGCTGCTGTTACTGTTGTTGTAATTATTGTTGTTAAAATCAGAAACAGGAACTAGATGGGAGGCAGACACACAGACATAAAATTACCATGTTAAGTGTCATAAGAGCCAGGTCAGTGTTCTTGTTCCAGGTGGTTTTGATTTTCAGGCAGTCAATATTAGAGATGGATTTTGCTCTGATGAAAGTCTTGAAGGCAGAATATTGAACATCCTTGAAACGCTGGAAACGTATGGGAAATTCATTTAGAACCAGAGGTTTGTGTATCAAGGACATGTGGGTAACAGAGTTGAAGGAAGCCTAGCTGAGTGTGTTTTTTTTAACAAACAGAAGGTGAAATGCTGGTGAAGTATTTGGGGAATTTGTTCATAGCGGAAGGTTTGATGGAGGATGTGCAGATAAAACAAGTGAAGGAAGCTCCTCTGAATACTGGTTTCCCTTGGTATTGGCCCTTTGGAGAGCACATTGAAAAGTACAAGAAGCTTTTCATGGCATAGTCTCACCAGTTCTTCCAGATATCAAATCAATGTGAGTAACAGGTTACTGGATCTTTGAAGACAGGAATGGGAAAAGAAGACAGGTTGGGGATTAAATAAGGAAGAGAGATAAAATAGATAATTTGATACCTTAGTACCTACCTTCAGACAAAGGAAAAAACAGATTTTTTTTTTTTTTTGAGACAAGGCTTACTCTGTCACCTAGACTGTAGCGCAATGGTGCGAACATAGCTCACTGCAACCTTGAACTCCTGGGCTCAAGTGATCCTCCCACCTCAGCCTCCTGAGTAGCTGGGACAACGGGCACATACCACCACACCCAGCTTTTTAAAATTTGTTTTTAGAGATACGATCTCACTATGTTGCCCAGGCTGAAAGAACAGATTCTGTTTTCTTATGAGGCAGAAGACAAGAATTTCTGCTCCTCTTTGAGGCATTCGTGGAACTAATTAGAAATTACTGCCAGAGAAATGTTTAGAATCTTCATGGCCATCTGGATACATTTTGTTTATCAGTATGACAATATATCTTTGCTTCTCGTATCCAACTTTTATAAAATTTTTATTGGGCCTGGAATGATAGGTCTAGTAGCTTCATTTTCTGAATCACATTGTAACTTTCCCGGTCTATTTACTTCTCACAGGTTTTCCCAAAATTATCCAAGCCTTCTTGATTCCACTCTTAAAGCTCTATTTATTGAGCAAGTTAGCCCCACAGTGATAGCTGAGTACCTTGGATTATACTAATTACACAGTTACATGATGACTGATTTCCTTAATGATGCCTAGCAGAAGTTGCACAGTTGCTAAGGATAACCTTCCTGTTGATGTGTGTTTTCAAGTACAGTGGTTCTCCCTTGTCCATGATTTTGTTTTTCATGGTTTCAATGTCCAGTGGCATACCATAAGGTATTTTGAGAGAAAGGAAGAGGGAGAGGGAGAGAATGAGGGAGAGGGAGAAGGAGAGGGTGAGAGAGAGAGAGAGAGAGAGAGAGAGAGAGAGAGAGAGAGAGAGACCACATTCACTTAACTTTTATTAAAGCCTTCCAGCCCCAGTGAGGGGGCAGCCAGTAGAGAGGTCCTCAAGCAAGAGTGAGCTTGTTAATTTTTGAAGAGAGAAAGCCAGTGAGTCTGGATTTTAGTGGGAATGTGGAAAAAGGAGGGACAAGAAAATTAGAGAGGTCAGCAGGGGTCAGATCACTTTGTATGATGGGAGCCAAGATAAAGCGTTCAGGTTTTATTCTAAGTGAATTGCAAAGCCACTAGAGTCTCATGCAGGAAGTGATCTGATGTGCTTTATCTTTTTTATCTTTTAGGAAGGTACCTGTAGCTGCTATTGGGAAAATGGGTTGCAGAGGGGCAAGGAGACCAGTTTTGAGGCCGTTATACTGGTCCAGTTAAGAGGTGATGGTGGCTTGGACTGAGGTAGGGGAGGTGGAGAGAAAGGGAGATATTTGGGCTCTATTTTTGAGTGTCTAGTGGACAGATGTTGGTGATACTTTGAATATGGGGAAGAAGAGAGGAATTAAGGAGAATCCTTAGGTTTGGGGGCTTAACTAACTAGGTAGATAGTTAGGTGTCATTTACAAAGATGGGGAAGACCAGAAAAAACAAGTTTAGGGAAGAAGAATTCTGTCTTGACTATGTTAAATTGACTGTTATTTATTCAATAAGTGTTTGTTGCGTGCCTATCAGTCACTGCTTTGGACTCTGAGAATATCGTATTAACAAAACAGACAAGATTATCTGCCCTTTTAAAGTCTGTGTCCTACTGAACAGTTTAAAAAATAAAATAGGCCAGGTGCAGTGACTCACAACTGTAATCCCAGCACTTTTGAAGGCCCAAGTAGGAGGATCACTTGAGCCCAGAAGTTTGAGACCAGCGTGGGTAACATAGCAAGACGTCATCTCTACAAAAAAATCAAAAACTTAACTGGCCATGGTGACGTATACCTGTAGTCCCAGCTTCTTGAGATGCTGAGGAAGAAAAATTGCCTGAGCCTGGGACATTGAGGTCACGGTAAGCCATGATTGTGCCACTGTACTCCAGCCTGGACACAGTGAGATTGACTCAAAAAAATAAAATAGCCGGGCTCGGTGGCTCAGCCTGTAATCCCGTGCCTTTGGGAGGCTGAGGTGAGTAGATTGCCTGAACCTGCGGGTTCGAGACCCGCCGGGACAGCGAGACCTCATCTCTACAATAAATCAAAAAATCAGG
>NW_007249841.1:710908-712801 GCF_000164805.1 Carlito syrichta | reverse complement strand
AGCAGGTCGAGGCTGCGGTGGCCGGGAGCGGGCACTGCACTCCAGTCTGGGCGACAGAGTGAGACTCCAACTCAAAAAAAAATTAAAATAAAATTAATTAAATAAATAAATAAATAAAATAAAATAAAATAAATAGGATATGTAACATGTAGACAGTAGTAAGTCCTGGTGTAGGATCTATCATAAATAGTGTGGCCAGATCAGGGAAATCAGGGAAGATCACTTCCCAGGGTACATGATAAGAAATTTGGAGGAGGAAAGGGAGTGATCCACACCTGTGTCTCCTGGAAGAACCTGAGTCACCCAAGTGAAAGGTTGGATACATGAATCCAAATTCCAGTGCAAGATCAGAGCTGAAAATTCAGGTTTATACCTACATAGCAGTCATGTGCACAGAGATTATATTTCAAGGATGGAACCAGATGAGATAACCAAGGAAGGGGGTGTAGGTGGAGAAGAAAAGCTCCACTCCAATATATGAGGACTGAGAAGTAGAGACAGCAGGAGAAGCTGAGAAGCAGCAGCCAATAAAATAGGAGGAAATCTGGTGTGTGGTATCAGAGAAACCAAAAGAGATGCTTCAAGAAGGAAAGGATGGTCAGCTCTGTTGGATAGTACTAAGAGTTTACACACAGTAAGGATAGATAGGATCACTGGATTTGGCAACAGGGAGTTCATTGGCTACCTTGACAGGCGTGAAGTCAGTGGAGAGATGGGGACAGAAAGTCATGGGTTAAAGAGAGATCGGTGTTAATGAAAGAAGGAAGAATTGTAAGAGTGAAGACATTGAGGAGTTTGGCAAGGTGGGATCCATCAAAAGGGCGGAATTTGGCGTTTGAAACAAGGAGGAACACTTCAACCATAGTAGGAGTCGGAAATACTGAGAGTATGAGTTCTGCTGCAGGTAAATTGGTAGATTTGATGATGGGAAAAGAAGGGAGTTCCTATCTGATTGCTTCCACTTTTCTCAATGACATATGAGGAAAGTTCATTAATGAAGGGTATAGGGGTGGGGTTTGGCGGCCATTATGGAAAGGGAAAGAGATGGTGTAAAATAGCCATTTAAGTAACTGCCTGTCATATTCAACTTTCAAGCTCTTCTCAGATGTTGACTCTGTGATTTTTTTATCCTTCAGCCAAGAGGTTAGAGTCCTATCAGGAAGCTGTCTCTGAAGATGAAGATTTTACAGACACTCTTGGCGGCTCCCTTGGCAATATGGTAAAACAGAGAAACCATAGCTGCAGGACAGTGCATAATGGGCCTATGGGAAGGAAGCCCTCCACTCATGTCGCCGGGAGCTCTTTCACTCTAGGAAGTGGAGAAGGAGGCAGTGAAATGCTTCATTCCAGACAGGCTGCTTTCAGCAGCCCCATGGTAAGTGTGAATGAATGACTAGCATACTAGACACCGTGGTGTATAATGAAAAAATGACCTTGGGATTCTGACAGAGTCAAACTCTATTGCCTTTTACTTTTGCTTCTTTCTTTTAATATAGTTTTATTTTCTTTTAGATGTGGGAGGGTACATGTGCATGTTTGTTACAGGGACCTAGTGTGTTGTGGTGGAGATTGGGTCTCAGGTGGCCCACTTCTCAGATATTGAACATTGTATCCAATAGGAAACTTCTGGGCCCTATCCCCTCTCCTTGCTTCCTCCCTTTTTGATGTCTCCAGTGTCAATTATTTCCATTTAGCTCCTGCATTTAAATGAGCTAAGTGGAAATAAATGTTGTGGTGTTTAGTTTGCTGTTTCTGAATCAGTTCACTTAGGATGATGATCTCCAGCTCCACCCATGTTGCCGCAGAGGATATGGGTGTTCTTTTTTATGACTGTGTAGTATTCCATCGTGTGTGTGTGTGTGTGTGTGTGTGTGTGTGTGTGTGTGTTTGTGT
>NW_007249841.1:557182-710888 GCF_000164805.1 Carlito syrichta | reverse complement strand
TGTGTTTGTGTACGTATATATGTATATCACATTTTCTTTATCCAGTCTTTTCTACCTCAGAAGAGACTATGTAATTATGGCTCAATCTGATTGACACATGCTTGGAAGGATATCATAGTATCCTATTTTTTGAAATAACTTGATGTCAAGAGGTAGTATAACATTTCTGAAAAAAATATAATATCTCTGGTCAGGGCCGATTGTGGGTGAACCTGAGAAAGCTGCCTTGGTGTGAGGATCACGGCTCACTCTCAGAACCAGCAGAACTTACCAGAGTGATCCCATGGACAGGTAAAGATGTCCAATGGTTAGGAAAATTCACAGGCTGTTTGGTACCACTGAAGGTTTTTTATCACTCTGTAATCTCCCAAATCTCACCAAACTTGTGTACTTTTTCTCATTCCTGGCCTCCAGAAGGACATTTTCTAGTATTTCCATTTCAGAGCTCAACAGCGTATGTCCTTGAGTCCCAGTGGCAAGTGTCAGGAACTGTCAAGTCACACCTATCAACAAGTCAACTTACTGCAGAAAAAATAGAGAGCTGCGTAGAAGATGGTAACACAGGCAAGACCCTGGGTGAAAGAATTAGAAATCAAAGATTTTCTGTACTTAAACTTACTTCTACAAAAGTTCGGCTTCCTTCTTTGCCTTTCATATTTTATCAACCCTTGTGTTTCACCAAGATGAGGATTCCCCAGCTATGAGAATGGTAACACCTCAGAAATAGACAACATGACAAGAATAAATCTGCTTGAGGGAAACCTTGTGCCTCTACCTTGAATTTATTGTATGATTTTCATAGTAGAGACATGACTTGAGTAGACTCCAGGTGTCTCATTTGTCCCAGAAAAACCTTGAAAGGAGACTTCTGACTCTTTTCAAGTTGCCAATAAATGTGTATTGCTGCAACTGGAGTGACCATTTCAGTCCATCTCATTGCTGTGACACCAAGATATAAAATCTGTTATAATATGTCAGATGATTCCAAACATCTAGACTTCATGTTTCTCCAACTTTTGAAAAGAAGGAAAGAAGAAATATACATTGTCCCTTCTGTATACTTATACTAAGGCCGTTATTAAAAATAAACTTTTCTTTTCTCTTCTGTGTGTATGTCTTCCTCTATTTTGTCTTCTTACTGATATATCCCTCTACTGAACTCTTTACTTTTCTACCCACCTGAAAGTGAGCACGTCAGCACATGTTTAGGGTAATCAGCCCCATTTGTTAACCAGATGGGCCTGTGCCACACCCTCCCTCTCAGTCTCCTGATTGAGTCTTACCCTTTATTGGAATGAATAAGTGATTGTTTCTTTGTCTTTGTGTTTTATCCATACCATTTTCCCTGTCTAAAATATATTCTCTCTTCACAGACTACCTCTATCTACCAAATACATATTTCACCAATATGTATTTTTTAAGGACTAAATTCAATATTGCCTTTTCTGAAGACTTCCCAGGTTTTTTTTTCCCAACCCCCAAGTTGTTTACACCTATCTTTCCTCCCTCGATCTGCGTGACATTGGCCTTATTCCTGCCTTTGACATTCTACCATTAGTTCCTTGAGAATAAGGATGTCTTCATCATGAATCCACATCTAGCAGTGTCTGGCAAGTCTGTTCTCAATAAAGTGTTTTTGAAACCAGTTGAATGAAGCTACTTAACAGGCTCAGTCTTTTCAACTGACCCCTTTTGTTTTCACTTGTCCTGTTCTTCTGTGTTACTCTGATTATATGGATGCTCTGGTGTTGTTATTGCTATTGTTGTTTTCTTTTATGCTTTGCAAATCATACTCCTAATATATCAGATAAGGAGGCCATGGTCTTCCTCAAAAACATTAGAGAAGCTCTCACTCTTGGTCTAGGCAAGTTGATTTTATCCTTTTTGGTGACTAGATATTCTTTTAGGAAAACTACATAATCTTTGACCTCAAAAACGAACATCTAAAAATTGTGTCCCTCTGTGGAGCCCACGTTAGGAACACCAACCAGCCTGAGGGCATGCTGAGAGCTTTGACGTCTAGAAGTGGAAACTTGGAAGATGGTACTCTTCATAGGACGCAAGTTGAGAGCCAGAAAGTGAAGGTCCCAGGCCGGGTGCTGACGAAGACATGCCAGCTTTTGGGAGTTAGTACGTCATTGAGGCCCATGGGTCCTGAGTCCACATCACCTTAGAAATAGAAACCTTGACTTTGTATGCCAATGTGTTTATGCTCCTTTAATCCTGTAGTTTTTCATTCACCAAGCGTACTGTTCATTCTACCTGGAATGCTCTTCTCTTAAATCTTGTATAACTGTCTCTTTGTCATTGAGCCTCAGCTCACATATCACTTCCTCAGTAAGGCCTTCCCTGCCGCCCAATCCCAAGTACTTCTCATCACTCCCTCAGTCTCTCTCTGTCTTTGTCAGTCTAGAAGTATCTTATTTATTTGCTTATGGAATCCTTTTGGATCTGCCTCAGGTAGGATATGAGTTCTATGTAAGCCAGGGTCTTGTCTATTCTGTGCACCTCTCTTTTCTTGAGGGGTGACTCACCTCACAGATCAACAATAAATATATCTTTCATGAATGGATTCATGGAAGATATGGCATAATGCTGGGCACTGGGATATAAAATGAATAAGACATGGCCACCAGCCTCTAATTTTGTTCTAGGTAGAGAAGATAGACATAAAAATAAATTATTATAATCTTGTGTTAAAAAATGTGGTAAAAGTGGTTAATCCAAAACATAGTGAGGTCACAAAGAAGGGAGTGATCAACCCTAAGGGAGTGAGGCAGGATCAAGCAAGGTGAAACTTGAGTTAGGATTAAACTAATGAGTAGAGGCTCACCATGGAAAAGGAAGGAAAGGCATTGGGCATTGGGCAAACAGCACATGGTGCCTGCAGACATTCAGAACCGCAGGGCTGTGGGCAACATGGTGTGGAGCAGAAATTACCAGCACACTGTTTTCAGTTTTTGACTTTTTCCTTCAGGTCTGTGGTGTTTAGGAATCAGAGGTGCCAACTGAAGGCGTTTGTGTCCGCACTTAAGCCAAAGTTGCTGTGGTGGGGAAGTGATCCCCTAAAACTGTAATGGGGGGCAGCAGGCAATGATATAAAAACCTTGGTTATAGGTGTTTGTATCACAGGGAAGTAGGGAAGGAGTGGGAGGTAGTATAAGAGCTGCTTGGTCAACTGTACCCCCATCTAGAGTATCTTTGTCTCTCACTAAACTGGGTGTTTTAGATTTTGTATACACAGTTACAGTGGGTTCCTGCCACTCTCAGTTTTAAAACAAATTTAAATTATAGAACAACCATTCAACAGCTTCAGCAGTTAGAGGGTAAGGGTAGTCTTGGCCAGTTTTTGCTTGTTTAATTTAGATTTAAATAGGGGAGAAAAAAAAGGAATAAACCTGCATGTGAAATCTACAACTCAGTAGGAGGCATAATGTACATCTGGGAGCAAAATCTAAGATGTAAGAGGTCAGAGTGAAAGACGGTGGCGCGCAGTGAGACTCAACACCCTTTAAGGCCAAGAGATTTAATGAGGATGAGCGCGGTGGCTACAGAACCTGAGAATCAGATTGCAGCATGGAGGCAGGGGTGTGGCAGGTTTTATAGAAATTTAAAGCGACCTGTCGGTTACCTATTGGTCGGCAGATGAGGTATTTTTGGGATTGGCAGGGGCTTTCGCGGGCACAGGAACGGTGGGCTTTGTTGTGGAAGAAGAACCCGGAGAGCCTTGTCTGAGCCTCCATGTTAGTTTGTCTGGGCTCCTTCTTAGGCAGGAGCGCCTAAGTTACAGCGTGATAGAGTTATGAGTGGCTATGAACTCTATCACGCTGTCACAAGATTCAAATTTTGCTAAGTCACATAGCACAGAATAGTAAGAAATTGATGTACTTACATAGAAATTTAAGACAGCTTTCTGACAGCAGATAATAGATCTTTTAACCCCATCATGAGCCTGGGAACCTGCCTGAAGGTACGTGTGTCATTTAAGAAGGAAAAGGAACATGAACTCACTTGGGTTCCCTATTGTACTGGTCTCATCTCAGTCATTGTCTCATTGACTTTGTATAGCACCCCCCCCCCCAGGAGGTGTGTTATTTTTACCATAATACAGATGAGGAAAATGGGGTCATGTAAGCTCCCCAAGGCCACCAACTAGAATGCAGTGAAGCTAAGATATCACCCCAAATCCAAGTGATTTCTAACCCATGCTCTTTTGTTATTAAACCTATGCTAACCCTCACCCAACTCCATGATCTTCTGAGTCCAGCATCACACAGATCCCCATATTTTACTTTTTTCTCTAAATCTCCTCTCCTGCTTTCCTGCAGTAAGTATACCTTGTAACAAAGTACCTCCAGGACTCCTCTAGAATTCAGGGGTGCTTTTGTACAGCATTGCTTCCCAGTAGATGGTCCCTTTTTTGACTCGGCTGAAAATTTCCTAAAATTTCCAGTATGTGTTACTGGATTTTAATTCGATTTCTATTAAAGCACTCTCTTTATAAAAATGCCAGTGACCTTAGGGGGTGCAAATGGTTTTTGGCCATATGGCTGCTTTGTATAGTTGTGAAGAAGTCTGGGCTTTAAGTACAGCTGTCACCCCCACCTGTACACATTACACCCCATAGATGAGTTTTTATCCCTCTCCTTTCCACACTCCCCATTCTGAGTCTCCAATGTCCACTCTACCATTCTGTATGCTTTTGAAGACCCTTAGCTTAGCTCCCACTTACAGTGAGAACATGCAGTATTTGGTTTTACATTCCTGTGTTACTTCACTAAGGATGATAGTCTCCAATTCTATCCAAGTTGGTGCAAAAGACATTAACTCTTTTTTATGGCAGAATAGTATTCCATGGGTGTGTGTGTATGTGTGTGTGTGTGTGTGTGTGTGTGTCACATTCTCAGTATCTGCTGATCAGCTGATGAGCATTTATGTTGATTCTACATCTTTGCAATTGTGAATTGTGCTGCAATGAACATACATGTGCAGTGTTTTCTTCGTATAACGACCTCTGGTGCTTTGAGTAGATACCCAGTAGTGAGATTTCTGGATCAAATGGAAGATCTACTTTTACTTCTTTGAGCAATCTCCATATTGATTCCCATATAGGTGCGACTAGTACTGTCAAATAAGTGTGATAGGCATTGTATTAAACAAAATGGAGTACTTTTCTGTTAATGAGTACAATGGCAACTGCCTAGAGTAAATCTGTGCTGCGAATCTTTAAGAGGAAAGCAGAATTGCCAGATACATTTGATGATCAGAGATATCCTGGGAGAACCCTTACCAATGTCTCTAAGAGGGTGTTACTGGGAAATACTGATTAAATCTGTCGGCCTGCTTATCATGTTTTATTTTACTTTATTTTTTAACTAGTATTTTTTATTTCAATGCCTTTGGGAGATACAAATAGTTATCAGTCTGGGCCTTAAGAGTCTTGTACACATTGTACCCAATAGGTTATTTTTTTGCCCTTCCACCCCTCTCCCTTCCTCTTCTGAGTTTCCGGTGTCCAGTATATCATTCCCTATGTCTTTGCCTAATGATTTTTAATTTGACGAGGATTTGGGGTGATATCTTAGCTTCACTGCATTCTAGCTGATGACCTTGGGCCGCTTACATGACTTCATTTTCCTCATCTGTATGATGGTAAAAATAACACACCTGCTGGGGGGGGTGCTATACAAATGATTTTTAATTTTTACAATGATAGTGATTTGAGCCATCAAATAGTTTGTTAAAAACAACGTGGTATGAACAGTGCCCTCACTTTAAAAAGAGTTGACACTCATCAATTGCTGTTGGAAGAATCAAAGGCCAAGGTAGACATCCAGGCACAATAAAATATATCTCTGGTGTTGTGGATTTCCAAATAAGAAAACTCTTATTTAACTAGATTTTAATGAAAAGTATTGTTTCTGTCCCCTATTCGTTTACTAGTTAAGGTAGTCTTCATTAATAACGTGCATTTGAGTTTTCCGTTTCTTTTTATATGTTTTATTTTCCTATTCTCACTTTCCATGATACCACACACATTATTTTTTGAGAAAAATAAACTTGACCATCTCGTGCTTCATTTAGACCCCGTTATACATGTTATTTCTCCCATTGAATGAAAACTCTAATTGTTAGTTACTCATTCTAACAATTCTTTATCTTATTGACTCTTCAGGAAACAGACGTGGTGCCAGACACAAGACTTTTGGACAAGTTTAGTCAGATCACACCGCAGCTCTTCTCCCCGCTGGATGAGACCACCCAGCACCCAGCACTGGAGACATTGCACATCATTGACTTCTTTATCGCGTTGGCAATTTGCAACACAGTGGTAGTCTCTGCTCCGAACCAACCACGGCAAAAGGTGAGGTCTCAAATGCAGGTAAGGGCCACCTCCCAGTAGACTGCTCTGGATTTAAGTGTGCTGGTCTTGTTATATAGATGATGATAATAATAAATCATAGCAGCTGTGCAGCATGTATTCCGCATTTATTCTATGCTCTGCACTTCCCATGACCTAAGTTACTTACTGGTATTAACATGTTCAGTCCTCCCAGCAACTCTGTGAGCTAAATGCTATTACTCTACAATTCCCCATTTTACAGATGAGGTTAAGAAATTTGGTGGTTTCTCTCACCCATGCCAGCTCTGATATGTCTTTTGTGCTTTCCTCTCTTCTTTCTCTAATAAACTTTGTTTTAAAACTTAAAAAAGAAAGAAAGAAATTTGCTCAGAGTCAAAGAAGCATTAGGTGGAGGAGGTGGAATTTGAACCTAGGAAGTATGGCTCAGTGCTACTACACTGTCTAAGAGGACAGCTGATGGGAGCAGTTCATTCTGCTTTCACTTCCTTGCCAAATTGAAGCTTTTGTTGAGACTTCTGAGACCTCCAGCATCATAGGTTCCCTCAAACAAAATATAAAGTATTCACCCTCATGTTTAGTGACAACAGATCTGTTCATACTAGTTGGGTTTGTTTTAAACCGATCAATGTAAAATCCAATCCATCTATCATATACCAAGGTTCTGCAGTTCCTTCAAAAGCAGGATTTGTAAAGTTGCTGTGTAGCTTAGAATTCATGGAAAATGCATTTTCAGTGAGGAAGAAAGCTTGCTTCATAGGCTGGTGATTTACCACTCACTGTGCTGACATCCTTGTATATAACTATCTCGCCTTTTGCACACATTCGCTTAAAATTCAATTTGTAGCATAGCCCAATTAAATTTTAATTTTACATCAGATCATTTTCTTTTGGCAACTTCAGAGGTGGCCAACTTTAACATAAAAATAATTTACTTCCAATTAAGCTGCACTTGATCAGAAACTATTTTTACAAAATTTGCCTAGAAAGTTGCTCTTTAAAAAAGCAATTATGTAGGCAGAGAATAAATTCCTGGGTGTTCTTTCTCCCCTGTGTAACAATTTTTTTTATACATCTGTTTTCAAAGTAGGCATCTTTTGGTGTTTTCTGTTTAAGGAATAGTATTGTCTTATTCCCAAAGAATATAATATTCTACTGCTTGAAGAAAATGTGTAGGCATATGAGTCTAACTTTATGGTATTTCAAGGTAATGACAGAAGGGCATTTCTGAGTTGCTGATATATTTGAAAATCGATCAGCAAGAGACACTTAAACTGTCTTAAAATCGGTAGTTTTTAGGAGAAAACTTTTTAATTCCCTGGACATTTCTGATAAGAAAATTTTAGGATCCAACTAATTAGTCTTCCATGATTAGTGTTGAATTCTAAGTTTAGTCACTGATAAAAATTAAGATCTAGGAGAAATCAGAAATGAATAAGAAAAGATTTCACAAAGAAATGCAGCTGGTTGCAGTGGTTCATGCCTGTAATCCCAGCACTTTGGGAGGCTAAGGAGGGAGGATCATTTGAGGCCAGGAGTTTAAGACTGGACTGAGCAACATAGCAAGACCCTGCTTCTACAAAAACATTTTAAAAATCAGCCAGGCATGGTGGCACCCACCTGTAGTCCCCCCTAACTTGGGAGTGAGGTGAGAGGATCACTTGAACGCAGGAGGTTCAGGCTGTAGTAAGCTGTGATCATGCCACTGCCCTCCAGCCTGGATAACAAAGCAAGACCCTGTTTCTAAAAAAAAATAATAGAAATTCAAATTTACATCATGAAGCTGATAACTCTTCTCCTTTAATCTTTGTTTGCTGGTCTGTTTAACAGAAATATCAAAATAACAACCTTTCATAGACTCTGAACTATAAAAGAGAAAAAATACATTTTGTTAAACTTTTTATTTACTTTCTTCCAGTGTTTTCATCATGTGTATCACTACCGATTTTTCTTATATTTTTATACCATTCTCATAGTTTTACCAATATTGCCCTATAGACATTATTAATTAAATATTATAAAACATTCTAAGATGTTTCTTTTTTGCTGCTATGGAATACTTAATTTGCTTATAATTTTTAAGTTGTTATTGCTGGAATACACACAATAAAGGTTATGCATTTTCTACATTTTAAGTTATTTCTTTAAAAAGAATTGCTATAAGTATGCCCACTGCTAGCAAAAGAGCCATTTTATGTCTTTTGCTTTTAGTTGTCAAATGTCTTCCTAAATGGTTGTAGACTCTTCTGATGTCATCAATCTTAGCAGGCCTTGTTCATATGGCTATTTTATTTTTATTGATATTTTCCAAAGTAGTTGTAAATAAGGATCAGGCAGCTCCTTTTAAGAGAGTTGCAACTCTATTCAAGTCTAACTTATTCTCAGCTTGCCTTCCAAGTTGTTATAAACTGTTCTTGACCATATTACCAAGACCTTTCTAAACTGTCTTGCCTAGATCAGATGCCCTTCCCTGGGTGGAATGCCCATTAAGTCTTTGGAAGATATTAAAAACCTCTTCCAGAGATGGTCGGTCCGAAGATCAAGTTCACCGTCGCTCGCTGGTGGGAAGGAGCCACCTTCTGGAGCTCCAGTCTCTTTTGTGAGCAGACTGCCTCTCCTTAATCGAATGAAGCTGGCGTCACCCGTGGAGGAAGAGGTCTCTCAGAGCTCCGGGGGCTCAGCCTGCTACACGGATACAGAGAAACAGAACAGAGATGAGAGCCCCATGAACGGTAAGGGGGAGTGCCCCCCTGCACAGTCGCTGGCCTCCAGCCTGTGTTATGAGGCCGAGAGCCCAGACGAGGCAGCCCTGGTGTATGCAGCCAGGGCCTACCAGTGCACATTGCAGTCCAGGACGCCGGAGCAGGTTACAGTGGACCTGGCTGCTTTAGGGCCATTGACATTTCAACTCCTGCACATCCTCCCCTTTGATTCAGTTCGGAAAAGAATGTCCGTGGTGGTCCGGCACCCACTTTCCAACCAGGTTGTGGTGTACACAAAAGGAGCCGATTCTGTGATCATGGAGTTGCTGTCAGCAGCCTCCCCAGGTAAGTTCCTACACAGCAGAGACAGGAAAGGCTTGGAGATGAAAGGCCGCTCTCCATCACTTTATACAAGCAGAGAAGCACATACTGGGGGGTTGATTGCATTTGGTGAAGGAGGGGAAAGCTGTCTAGAATTTGGTGGAAAAGCAGGTTTGGGGGCTTCCCAGATTGGGGTTCAAATCTGGACCCCATTGTCAGCCATATCTTCATCAAGTTACCTAACCATTCTGTGCCTCAATCTTCAATGAAATGGGTCTTATAATACTGCCTCTGTAAGTTCCTGGGAGATTTAATAACATGCTATATGCAGTATGTGAAGAGCCTTTGCCAAGTGCCTAGCAAATGGTGAGTGCTCAATAAGTGCCAGCGAGTGTTATTACGAGTTATTCTTCATGTTGTCTTTCATGGTGTGGAAAACAGGAAGTTATTGGTACTTTCCTCTGCCCAAGGAGAAAGGTACAGGAGAAAGATGTATTCTGAGGGGTTCCTTTTATAGATACCATTTGGGATTCAAAGCTGGAAGGGCCTTTGTCTATTATAGATTAAACTGTCAGTGTTTTTCAAGATGTGTCTGTCATTGGGAAAACAGGTCAGACCATGAGTGTTTCGTTCATTCTTTCAGATGGAGCAAGCCTGGAGAAACAGCAGATGACGATAAGAGACAAAACCCAGAAACACTTGGATGACTATGCCAAGCGGGGCCTGCGCACCCTGTGTATCGCCAGGAAGGTAGGACTCTGAGTCTTTTTTTTTTTTTTCATTGTCTAACTATCATTTACTGAAAACTAGCATGTATCAAGTCCCAATCCAAGCACCGTGGAAAGTCTCTGGTCACCGGTTCTCTCTTCATCTTCTCTGTTGGTTGAAGTTTGTTCTTAAAGTGTTTTGCCAGAAGGATGCCTAAAAATTATCTTCTCCAGTTTCTCTCTTGTTTCATTGTATCTGTGAGGACCTTGGTATATAAACAGTTGTGTGGCCATGAACAAAAATCTCTGAATTGACATAGACTCTTCCTTCCCTTCCTTTGCTTTCTTTCTTTCTGGTCTTGCTCTGGAGTGCAGGCTGGAGTGCAGTGGCGCAATCACGACTCACTGTAGCCTCAATCTCTCAGGCTCAGGTACTCCTCCAACCTCAGCCTCCTGAGTAACTGGGACTACAGGCACACCACACCCAGCTAATTTTTTTTTTTTTTTTGTAGAGATGTAGTCTCGGTATGTTGCCCAGGCTGGTCTCAAACTCCTGGGCTCAAGCGGGCCTCACACCTTAGTGCTGGGATTACAGGCATGAGCCACCACACCCAGCCTTGGATCTTTCTTTCCCTTAGGACTCTGAGCATTGCTCCCTCTGCCTTCTAGCATTCCATGAGCTTTGGAGAGAATGAAGCCATAGGCCAGGTTTAATTTCCCTTAGAAGTTCTTGATATTTTTTCTTACATGCCCAGAAGTCATTTTTCTGTAAACCCAGGTTACCTGACTAGATATCATCTTTGTACTGATTACTCACTATTGAGGGTAATTTGGGTATGTAAGTAATAAGAAAGAAGACAGAGCCCCCAAGAAATGATTTGAGGGATGTTATTACTAGAACCTGTCCTTTCTGATCCAGATTCTAGTATTTGGGTGCTGCTTTAGGGAAAGTGAGCTCTGCTGTAGCCCCCAGAGAACTCAACCAACCTACTGCATGGAGACTGGAAACTATCCCCTCAGCCCACCCCACACAGCTGTATGAACATGGAGCATTGAAGATCCAGCCAACTCTGCCTGGTCAGCTGAATGACCCTGCCCTGATAGAAACATAGCCCACAGAGGTCAGGTTCCCTCAGATCAAATGGCCTTGTGGGTAAGAACAGTAAAGAGAGGAACTGCCTCACCCCCTTTATTCACCCTGCTTTGTATGCACTGAAATGTAAACTTCTCCCTTTATGGCAACCTAAGGACAAAGGGAAATAGGTCCTTTATTGCAATAGGTCCTTGGAATAAGACTTTGTGATTTCACCCACATGGCCCCTCACTTTTTCCCTCAACAAGTCATTAACAGCATAAAATAACCATCAACAGTTGTCAAAGGTGATGATGGCTATTGAATTCCTCAAACTGAATTGTCCTCTCACCACTTGCTCAACTGCACCATAGAATCGCCCAATCTGACTACCAGTTGGAGACCTCTCCCAACTGCATGCTTTCTGGTATAATGAAAGAGATGAATCCACTTTCATCATACATGATATTCAGATTTCCGGAGACCCTGGGGTCTGTCCATTATCAATTTTGTGCTAGCCTGATCACAGAGTTTGGGATGCTCACGTCCAGATGTTGAGAGAGCACAGACCTGTTGTGCCTGTACTCAGGCAGCAACACCTGAAGCGAGCTGAAGGCTTGATATTTTGTCCGAGGTGAGTCCTGGTGGGACCCTGTCCATCCTATGGTTTGCTTCCTAGCTTTGTTCTTCTTCCCATAGGTCATGAGTGACACGGAGTACGCAGAGTGGCTGAGGAATCATTTTTTAGCTGAAACCAGCATTGACAACAGGGAGGAGCTACTACTTGAATCTGCCATGAGGTTGGAGAACAAACTTACATTGCTTGGTAGGTAGATTCTGTTGCACGAGAATTGCCTGAATGGAGGATTTGGAAAAACACTGGATGTTTCCAAATAAGTTATTCCCCAGTGCCTTTTTTTCACTTTGAGCTAATGAATATATGTGTTTCTGCCTACCTGTGCAGTCTGATTTGTACCCAGTTTTCAGTTCCTTTCATTTCCTCTTCCGATGCAGTGAACTAGACTTCATTTGTGGTGGGATCAGGGTGGGCACCCTTAAAAAGATCATTTTAAAACCCAACACTTAACACAGTACAAAGCCAAATAAGTATCCTGGTTCAAGAGAAGGAAGCCCAAGTTTCTTGCCAGGTCTTGGATACTTAAAATGTGTTATCTTTTTTAATCCTCACATCAAATCTCCGTCTTCTTTCGAGGAAACTTGGGTCCCAGAGCAGTTCAATGACTTGTTCAAGGTTACATGCAGGTGGCTGGCAGAGTTAGTTACTAATTAACCAAACATGAAACTTAGGTCTGCCTGGATCCAGGGTCTGTTTTTTATCCAAAACCTGCTACTAGACTACTGCAATTTATTTCTGTTCTCTTCCTGATTTCAACTAAAATTACACAACTGACAACTCTTGTCTTGGATTGAACTGCATCTTAGAATTATCTGGAGAGCTTTAAAACATACTGATCCCTGCATTCAACCCACTGAAGTTCTGACTCAAATGATCTGGTGTGCGGCCTGGGCACTTGAATTTTTAAAAGCTCCCAAATGTAATTCAAAGGGCAATCAAGTTTGAGAACCGTTGCCTTAGAGGCTGGAGATTTATTTTTTTCCTTTTTCTTTTCTTTTTGAGTCAGAGTCTCACTCTGTCACCCAGGCTGGAATGCAGTGGCACAGTCACGGCCACTGCAGCCTCACCCTGCTGGACATAGGCGATCCTTCCACCTCCACCTTCCAAGTAGCTGGAACTACAGGCACACACCACCATGCCCAGCTAATTTTTTGATTTACTGTAGAGTCAAGGTCTCGCCAAGTTGCCCAGGTTGGTCTCTAAGCCCTGGACTCAGGCAATCCTCTCGCCTCTGGCTTCCAAAGTACTGGGATTACAGGTGTGTGCCACCGCTCCCTGCTGGAGATTTTAATTCTAATATAAGCACTAACACATCCATAGACCGGCATCTGAGCTCCATTCTTCTGTTTGGGGAAAAACATTGATCTAATTCTGTCTAACAGCTAGAATAATGATGCCTACTCTTAAATGATTTCTCTGAGATGGTATTAAGTAGTTTAGGTCTACATTTCCTTAGCTACAATCCCCAAATCAAAATGCTCCATGGGTTTAGTGCCAAAACTCATTTGGCAGCAAAACCAGGCCTGTTTGATGGAAGACTATTTATAGTCCTTATTTTCCTAATGAATGTGAACATTTGCAAGTTTTCCTGCAGAAATATTAATATGCCTGATTACCAACTGTTAAAAAGATGGTATAGGCATATTACCCTTTAAAAGCGGAACAACTTTTGAATTCCAAAGCACATCTGGCCCCAACTGTTTCAGAAAAGAGATTAGTGAACTTAGATTAGAAAAGAGCATTTGCAGATAGATATTACATCTTCTTGGCAAGAGCATTTTTAAAAGCCTGTCCTTCGTGGATGTGGAGAAAAGGGAATGCTCATGTGCTGTTGGTGGGAATGTAAAATAGTTCAATCTCTGTGGAAAACAGTCTGGAGATTCCTCAAAGAGCGAAAGATAGAACCACCATTTGACCCAGCAATCCTACTAGCAGGGATCTACCCAAAGGAAAATAAATCATTATATAAAAAAGATACCTGTATTTGTATGTTCATGCACTGTTTACAATAGCAAAGTCATGGGACCAATCTAAGTGTCCATCAACAATGGACTGAATAAAGAAAATGTAGCAGGCTGGTCTCAGTGGCTCAGCCTGTAATCCCAGCACTTTGGGAGGCCAACGCGAGTGGATTGCCTGAGCCTGTGAGTTGAAACCAGCCCGGACAACTTGATGAGACCTCATCTCTACAGTAAATCAAAAATTAGCCGGGTGTGGTAGTACACGCCTATAGTTGCGGCTACTTGGAAGGCTGAGGCAGAAGGATAGCCGAAGCCCAGCAAGTCGACGCTGGAGTGGCCATGAGTGTGCCACGGCACTCCAGCCTGGGCAACAGAGTGAAACGACAACTCAAAAAAAGAAAAGAAGATGTGACATATATACACCATGGACTACTACACAGTTTGTTTCGTTTTGTTTATAGTTGGGGTCTCACTCTGTTGCCCAGGCTGGAGGGTAGTGGCACAATCACCGCTCACTGTATCTTCCACCTCCTGGGCTCAGGCAATCCTACCTCCTCAACCAGGAGTTTGAGACAAGCCAGGACAACATAGCGAGACCTCCATCTTTACAAAAAAATCAAAAAAATTAGCCAGGCATGGCAGTGCACACCTGTAGTTCTGGCTACTTGGAAGGCTGAGGCTGAAGGATTGCCAGAGTCTAGCAAGTCGACGCTGGAGTGGCCATGAGTGTGCCACGGCACTCCAGCCTGGGCAACAGAGTGAAACGACAACTCAAAAAAAGAAAAGAAGATGTGACATATATACACCATGGACTACTACACAGTTTGTTTCGTTTTGTTTATAGTTGGGGTCTCACTCTGTTGCCCAGGCTGGAGGGTAGTGGCACAATCACCGCTCACTGTATCTTCCACCTCCTGGGCTCAGGCAATCCTACCTCCTCAACCAGGAGTTTGAGACAAGCCAGGACAACATAGCGAGACCTCCATCTTTACAAAAAAATCAAAAAAATTAGCCAGGCATGGCAGTGCACACCTGTAGTTCTGGCTACTTGGAAGGCTGAGGCTGAAGGATTGCCAGAGTCTAGCAAGTCGACGCTGGAGTGGCCATGAGTGTGCCACGGCACTCCAGCCTGGGCAACAGAGTGAAACGACAACTCAAAAAAAGAAAAGAAGATGTGACATATATACACCATGGACTACTACACAGTTTGTTTCGTTTTGTTTATAGTTGGGGTCTCACTCTGTTGCCCAGGCTGGAGGGTAGTGGCACAATCACCGCTCACTGTATCTTCCACCTCCTGGGCTCAGGCAATCCTACCTCCTCAACCAGGAGTTTGAGACAAGCCAGGACAACATAGCGAGACCTCCATCTTTACAAAAAAATCAAAAAAATTAGCCAGGCATGGCAGTGCACACCTGTAGTTCTGGCTACTTGGAAGGCTGAGGCTGAAGGATTGCCAGAGTCTAGCAAGTCGACGCTGGAGTGGCCATGAGTGTGCCACGGCACTCCAGCCTGGGCAACAGAGTGAAACGACAACTCAAAAAAAGAAAAGAAGATGTGACATATATACACCATGGACTACTACACAGTTTGTTTCGTTTTGTTTATAGTTGGGGTCTCACTCTGTTGCCCAGGCTGGAGGGTAGTGGCACAATCACCGCTCACTGTATCTTCCACCTCCTGGGCTCAGGCAATCCTACCTCCTCAACCAGGAGTTTGAGACAAGCCAGGACAACATAGCGAGACCTCCATCTTTACAAAAAAATCAAAAAAATTAGCCAGGCATGGCAGTGCACACCTGTAGTCCCAGCTGCTCAAGAGGCTAAAGTAGGAGGATTACCTGAGCCCAGGAGGTCCAGGCTGCAGTCAGCCACAATTGTGCCACTGCATTCCAGCTTGGGTGACAGAGTGAGACCCCCAATTCAATCATCATCATCATCATCAGCATGATTGGATAAAGTCCCCTCAATTTCCAGACAAGAAAGCTAACCAAACAAAGAACAAGTAGGTTTGATAAACTCATTGATCCCTGAGGCCTCCGTCCCAAACTGTGACCCTGTATATGACTCGGCCTGAGACTTCACACTTCCTCGGGGTCTCTGGAAACTACCAGAGCAGTTTGAACAGTTTAGGGTTGAGCAAGCCGACAGACATGACTCAGTGCTGGCCTAGGTGAGTGCTGGCTGGTGTTGGCTTCTTATAAGCCCTGGTGAACTTTGGTCTTTTTCAGGGGCCACAGGCATTGAAGACCGGCTGCAGGAGGGAGTCCCTGAATCCATAGAAGCCCTTCACAAAGCCGGCATCAAGATCTGGATGCTGACAGGGGACAAGCAGGAGACAGCTGTCAACATCGCTTATGCATGCAAACTGCTGGAGCCCAACGACAAGCTCTTTGTCCTCAATACCCAAAGTCAAGTGCGTATAATGACATTAAACCAGCTCTTTTGTTTTTTCAAAACCAGTGGAGCATTTGGGATCTGATGTAGTAAGGAGGAAAAAACAAAAAGCAAAAACCAAAACAATAACTATTTGCTTCTTGATAATTATTTATTCTGTCCAGCTTGTGCTTGGCCAGACCAGGGGTGTAGGGGATGCCATAGTTCTTCTAAAGATTTGTTGGAAAATGGTAATGGTTCAGAGGAATCATGCTGAATAAAGGCATTAGAAGAAAGTTTCCTTTTTTATTTTATTTGCTTTTTTTCCCTCCACACTGGATTACTAGGGATTTGATAAACTTAGCCCAAAATAAGAAAATATATCAAGTCCTGAGACAGAAATCTGCCTCCCTTTCCAAATGAGAAGTGATAATTTTTATTGAAATCGGGTGAATACATTAATAAATTTTTTTTTCATTCTAAAAATAGACTCTCAGGGTAATCATGCCCTCTAGTGACAATTCTTAGATTGTGCTCCTGAAAATATCAAGTTTGAAGAACTGTTTCAGGGAAGGAAAAAAAAAAATTTTTTTTAAAGAAAAGGAATTTAAGAGGCTTAAACCGAGCCTATTTCCCCCAATTTTTCCTCCTGCTAACCTCTAGTGCCAATGTTTTAATTGGTTAAATAGGCATTTTATTTTGCTCAAAAGGTTCCTAGTGTAGTGGTTCTCCAAGATTTGTGTATATTGTTTATTTTGCTTGGAAAACTTCCCTCCTTCCTTCAGCAGTCAGACTTTTATTATCTAGTGCCTTTATTCAGCAATGACTCCTCTGAACCATTACCATTTTCCACCAAGTCTTTAGAACTATGGCATCCCCCACACCCCTGGCCCGGCCAAGCACAAGCTTGACAGAATAAATAATTATCAAGAAGCGAATCATTATTGTTTTGGTTTTTGTTTTTTGCTTTTTTCTCCTGACTGTGGTCTCCATCCCATCCCAGCCGTCCACCTTCTCGCAAATCTTCCAGAGCTCTCTTTCGGGCTCACATCTCAAACCCCTTCACGGGCTGCCATGATTGATTAGCGCGTCTTATGTTCAGTCTTCAGTCGGTACCCACTAACGGGTACATTTTGAGAAAAAAGAGTCTTCCTTATTTGACACAGGGTGGGTTCTCCTTGACAGTGGCCCAGTGACCTATAACCACAGCCACCGACCGGCTTCCAGGACCAGCAGGGGGCTGAGCATAAGAAATCTCTTAGTCATTTGGGTCACCAGAAGCCATGTGACCTCCGTGACTGGTGAGACCAGGGGTCAGATACCTGGCCTGCCCCTGAGCGGTCACAGCCACCTTGAGGGGTTACTCACCTTCCTGCACCTCATTTTCCTTACCTGTAACATGAGAGTAATGTCTGCTTTGTTGGGTTGTTGTGGGCATTCAGTGAGAAGATATAAATTGTTTAATGTTATACCTGGCAGATGAGAAAGCCTCAGTGAGCATGGAAAAAGAAAAGTAATCAATTCTGGGTGTTTGGTTTTGACTTAGAGATTTCTACAAACAGTAAAATAAAGGATTGTGTTTACAATGCATTCGGTCCATGTAACAAAATTGCACTTATATACCTTCAGTTTATATAAATACAAAACTTTATCTTATAAATATACAATTTATGTTCTGTTTAAAGGCATTTAAAACTATCAATCCAAGAAGTTTACTATCTACTGCAGATAATATTTTTTGCTATCAGTAGCAAAAGTATTTTTCTGCTCTCAATACCTATTTCATATGTGAATTTTCCAGATAACTAAATAGAACACAATGAACATAGTTTCATTTAGTTTTATGATGACTTAAGATAAAAAGCCAGGTACCCAGTAGAGGCTTAGTCTCTGGTGTTGAAGCCCTCAGGAGTTGTAAGAGTTCAAAAAGGATTTGAAGACCATAGAGCCTAGTTTGTCACTGAGTGAAGAGATCGGTTCTATCACATCCTAAGTGGGCCATCTGGCAGCCAGTTGAATGTCTAAAGTGGTTTCTGTTGTGTCAACTTTACAAATTTCCATCAGCTTTTGCTTCTAGGTTTGCAAAATGGATTATAAGTGTAGCCACTTATGAACTGTACATAGTTTCTATTCCCATAAGTTTCTATAAAAAAATGTTTAATACAGTCATATCCTGGATTATTTACTGTATTGCAATATTTAAAGGCCCTTCAGTGTCTGTCGTTTTTTATTTTATTTATTTTTGTTTTATTTATTTATTTATTTATTTTTGAGTTGGAGTCTCACTCCATCTCCCAGGCTAGAGTACATTGGCACACTTATGGCCAACCCAGAGTTGCCTAGCTGGGCTCTGGTGATCCTTCCACCTCAGCCTTCCAGGTAACCGGACCTATAGGTGCATGCTACCATGCCCAGCTAATTTTTTGATTTATTGTAGTGATGAGGGCTTGCCAGGTTGCCAGGGCTGGACTCGAACCTGCAGGCTCAGGAGGTCCACTCGCCTAGGCCTCCCAAAGTGCTGGGATTACAGGCTGAGCCACCAAGTCTGATCTGTTTTATTTTTATAATTTAATTTAAATTATTCTTCTGAGATTAGCAACTTTCTATCCTCATAATGTCTACTACAGTCTGTAAAAAGGCTTTTCATACATGATTTCATTTGATAGTTATAATAAATAGACATAACAGATAAATTATTTCCATTTTATAGCCAATTACTCTTCAAGCATGGAATAAATTTTGAATTTTCTGACTCCTCTTTCCGCATACTTTCTATTTTGTATTATACATCACACATTATATATATACATATGTGCATATATACATTTATGTGTGTGTGTGTGTGTGTGTGTGTGTGTGTGTGTGTGAGTGTCTGTGTCTCCCATTGGTTCTCATTACTTGTGGAGTTATATTTTAAGAAGCTGCCTTGCACTCCAAATTAGTGAATACTGACCCAGGCTCCTAGGAGAGATACAGACTTAGCTTCCTGCCAGCATCTGGTCACAACATTTTGTCAGTCAGTGAGCACATGACCTTGTGTGTGTTTCTGCCTAAAGGCATCTTGTGTGATATACACACTTGATTTACCCACGTTACATACAGGGCTGACAGCACTATAACTCAGGCCCCGCAAAGCTTATTTCACACGGGCAGTTTCTCTGGAAAGCACAGCACAACCTGTCCTGTGCCAAGGAGCCCTGGTCAATACAGCCCTGTGATCAAGAGTCTATTTAAACAGCAAAATCATGTCAAAACACAGGGAAATGTGAAAGCATGGCACCAAGCAGGCCGTGAGCAGGACAGGAGTTGACGGTATCCGGGCAGTTCAGGAAGACCAAGCCTCGCTTTGTTTAGCCCCAACCAGGAACGGGGTCTTGGCAAGACTCAGGCATCACCCTGGGCATGTCAGCACGTGATCATGACAGTGGCACGTGATCATGATGGTGGCACATGATCACAACGGTGCCACCAGTACTGACAGAGACGATACATAAGCATAAGCAAGGAGGCAAATCCACAAGCGGGAAACCCACGGATCAGGGAGATTAGCTGCATGTGTGTCTCTTTATAATTATTATTATTTTAAATTTCGAGGATGTTTTTACATATTTTTTTTACTTTATTTCATTATACAGATGTGGGATACAAGTCCAGGTTAGATACATAAGTAATGTATGTGCAGCCCTCTTGGGAAGATACCCGGTGAAACACAAATCGTTCTACAAAAAAGACACCTGCACATGTGTTGATTGCTGCACTATTCACAACAGCAAAAACATGTTTCTATATCATTTTTATAATGAAAAATAATTTGCATATAAAAACTAAATGCTCAGAAAATAACAGCATGAAAACCTTTATAACCAATCTATAACCATAAAATGACCATTTACAGTCATATTTTGCAGAGTATCCACATAGGCTGTGTTCTGTGCCATAGGCATATTAATGCTACAATGACTGTATTTCTATTATTGCATTGTACAGTATTGTAGCTGTGTCTTTTCCAATGACAGATATCTTAAAAACCATTTTGAGTTAATAAACATCATTTTCAATGACTGCAAGGCATGTTACTCTCTAAATGTTCCATTTTAACTTAACCAAACTCCAGAAAGTTTTTATAAAAAGAATTTTTCCTATTCTACATTGTGCTCACCATGAGCACAGTGGATTCATCTTTGTATTCTTTTCCATGGGGGCTTTGAAGGGACATAGGACTGAATGTGTTCCCAATGTGAGTGTCACTAGGTGACTCCGTTTGTAGTTATTTATTATTATTTATTTATATCCAAGTTGTGTTTACTGGGATGGTTTCCCACTTATCTGGATCCTGGAGGCCTTGGTGTAAAAGCATCCTGGAGGAGCTGGTGGTCCTCCCAGTGACTGCCAGAAGACGTTGGAGCAGCCAACATCCACTGAGCATGGCTAGTGGACTGTGGTGGTTTTATAGCACCCTGGGCATTTCATGTCCATGAACTGGGTCCCCGCACCAGGTACTTCTTCCTGTATTTCCCCTGCTCCTCTTCTGGAGACATGTTGTGTGAAGGTTGTCACTCCTGGAAGCCAAGGGGGCTCCATTTTAAAGTTGAGTCCTGTGTTTATCATTTCCGTGGCTGTAGATTTTTGTTGTGTCTCGCCCACGCGTCCCTCACCTTTCTCATTTTGTTGTGGGTCGAGAAATGCTTGACAAAACAGCGTTGAAGATCAAAGTAAATAGACCCTGAGGGAGGGGCTCTTCCATGCGTTCATGATTTCAGGCTTGGTGTATATACTTGAGTTCACTGCCCCTAGAGAGGCTCTGTCCTCAGTGGTCCTTTGACAGTGGTAAATTCTGAATGAGCTTCAGTCTTCCTCAGTAGAAACTCATTCAGTGAATGTTTCCTCAGTACCTGGTAGGGTCCTCTTTTTAGCATCATGAAGCCTTCCAGAGTAAACTAAAAGGAATATCTGCCTTTAAAGAACATCCTAACTAGTGTGAAATGAGCCTGTGTGCTAACCAGGTGTGGTAAGCACCACCTAGAACATTCTGTCCCAGATAGGAGCTCCATGAGGGCAGGAACTTTTGTGTCCACGGGCATATCTCCAGCTTCTAGAGTGTTTTCTAATATATAGTTTCTCAATAAACACTTCATGTGTAAAAAAATGTGTTAAATCAAAAGAAAATTTAAACAATACTGTTTTAAATGTCTGCTCTGTGCTGTGCCTTACACTAGGAGTTTTGCATGTATTAGTTTGCTTAATCCTCACAATTATCTTATAATGAAGATAATATTTGCATTTTTTTTTAGATAAGGAAGTTAGGACTTAAAGATTTGCCTCTGGTCACACAGTTAAGAAGTGATAGTATGAGACGAATGGAATGTTGGGATTGGCCATTGAAAAGGCAATTGCACACATGAAGAAATTACCCCACTACTTGTTTCTAAGAATTGGAGTGTGATGTTGCTCCATCCTTTTAACCCATCCTCACATACACACATAGAACTCTCTGGGGAGGCATCATAGAGTCTTTGAAAGTCATCAATAATCATTACTTGGGGTTTCCTTATCCAGTGATTGCTAAAGCATAGCAATAAAATTCTAGCTAGCTCTGGCCACTAAGGGCACCCCAAGGCTGACTATCTTTGCCTCTTGTTTCAAGGATGCCTGTGAGATGCTGATGAGCACAATTTTGCAAGAACTTCAGAAGAAATACCGAGTCTCTTCAGAGCAGCCGTCACTCCGTGTAGATTTACTTCGGCCTCCTGTCCCCCAGGACTCAGGAATACGGGCTGGACTCGTCATCACTGGGAGGACCCTGGAGTTTGCCCTTCAAGAAAGTCTGCAAAGGCAATTCCTGGAACTGACATCTTGGTGTCAAGCTGTGGTTTGCTGCCGAGCCACGCCCCTGCAGAAGAGCGAAGTGGTGAAACTGGTGCGAAGCCACCTCCGGGTGATGACCTTGGCCATCGGTGAGTGACTTTGAGACTGAACCCTGCAGGTCTCCCCTTCACACCATCCTAGAAGCCCATGCTCTGTCCTTTCCTTGCCCCCTTTCCCTCCCACCCCTCCCCTACTTTATTTCTACCACATTCATTCCCTCCCCTGTGCTTCCACCACCCCTTTGACCACCTCTTGTGAACCAGCTGTTAAGGATGTGGCATGGGAAACTATATAATAGTCTGTTGGTGAAAAGATGCCAAACTCTGTGAAATATTTTAAGATGGTTTATTCTGAACCAAACTGGAAGACCTAAGCCCAGGAATACCTATCCTCAGGAGGACTTGAGAATGCATGTCCACCATGGTTGAGTGGTGGTTCAGTTATATACATTTTGGTAAGACAGAAGTTACAAGGAACCATAAGTCAATACATGTGAGATTGTCATTTGGCCTAGGAAGGAGGGACATTCAAACAGGGGCCTGCAGGTCATAGGCAAATCTCAAGTTTTCTTAACTGGTAACTTGTAGTTCCTACTGAAGGAATTTTTGAAATCAATAGAGGACATGCTCTATTGAGATAAGGGGTCAGAAAACTCCAGGTTTGTTGTCATTTAGATGAACTCTTCTATGTGGCAGAGTTCAGGGAAGATAAGTAAGTGTCTTACACAGTTCCAGAGTCTAGGAGTCCCTAAGAGATGGCTTTGCAGGGCCACCAAATAATTTGGTTTCCTCCTTTATTTGTTATGTGATGTTATGCCAGAGTCAGGCTGGAAAATAGACTTTTTAATATGTAGGATAATAAGGTAATAAAACCCTATCCGGTGAGTCTCATCTGGTGGGACACCACGCCTTAGTTAGAAATTTGGATAAGAACAGAAAAGGTCAGACTTATTCCTCAGTCAGATCCCTCAATCAACGGGCTTCAGTCAGGTAATAAACTGAATCACAGTGCTGAAAACTCACAAGCACTACATTCAGAAAAGCTCAATTCAAAGGCATGAACAAGTCATTGATTCATTCAACAAATATGTCTCAAGTGCTTTTCATGTACCAGGCATTTTTCTAGGCAATGGAGATATAAGAGTGTATAAAACTGAAAAAAAGAATTTTTTTCTTAAAGAGCTTGCATTTAGTAGAAAGGCATTATACTTCATTAATACATAGGAGATAAGGTAGTGGGACATGCTTTTGAGAAAAACGAAGTGGAGTGAGGAGTGTGGCACCTTGGAGCTGGGGGAGGGGCTGCTGCTTTGCAAATGCTTTTCAGTGAAGGTCTCACTGCTATCTGTGAACAGAGACTTGCAGGAAGTCATAAGGGAACCATGAGATATCTGGGGAAGAACATTTTGGAAAAAGGGACAGTAAACGTGAAGGCTATGAGGTGAACCATGCATGCTACACCAGAGGCCAAAGGAGATTAAGCAAAGGGAAGAGTTTTCTGCAGATTTTCACAGGGCAGAGAGGTAGCAGGAGACCAGATCACACAGGTACTTGGAGGCTATTATTTTTGTTTTATCATTTTGCCTTTTTTTTTTTAATTGGATCTCACTCTGTTGCCCAGGCTAGAGTGTAGTGGTATGGTGATGGCTCACCACAGCTTCAGCCTCCTGTGCTCAGGTGATCCTTCCTACTCAGCCTCCCAAGTATCTGAGACTATAGGCACCACAACCAGCTTTCTTTTTTTTTCAATTTTTTTGTAGAAGCAAGGTCTCACTATGCTGCTCAGACTGACCTCGCACTCCTGGACTCAAGACTTGGCCTCCCAAAGTGCTAGGATTACAGGCATGAGCCACCACACAGGCCAGATTTTGGCTTTTACTGAAGAAATTAGGAAGCCATGGGAGGATTTTGAGCACAGGTGGGACGTAATCTGTCTTAAGTTTAAAACGATCATGTTGGCTGCTATGTCAGAGTCACTGTTGGGCTGCAAAGACATACATAAAGAGACTCATTTGGATGCCATCAAAATAATTCAGCAAGAGGTGATGGTGGCTTGGGCCCAGATGGGAGCAGAGAAAGTGGTGGAATGTGGTCAGATAACGGACATGGTTTGAAGAAAGAACTGATGACATCTGCTGACAGACTGACTAAGTTATATGAGACAAAGAGTTGTCAAAGGGAATGCCAGAGTTTGCCTAAGAACAGAAAGACCGGAGTTATCATTAGCCCAGATGGAGGAGGGTGAATCAAGAGTTGGGTCTTATCCTTGAGTTTGAAAAGGCCATTCAATGCCTACATATAATGTCAGGTAGGCAGCTAGGATAAAAGTCAGAAATTGAGCAATGAGGAATTGGCTAGAGATATAAATGTGGGACTCACACATTTAGCAGATCTCAAAGCCTTGATACCAAAGAAAGAGCATAAATAAAGAAGAGAAACATGGTAGTGTGAAATTGAGATCTGGGAGACTCCAGTGTTTAGATGGAACCCAGCCATCTCTGCAGTCTCTTTCAGTCTCTGCTTTCCTTTGGATAACTTGCCATCTCAGGTAATACTTCCCCTCAGGGTGATCACAAAGCTGCCAAAAACTGGATTTACAGCCTATCTTGCTAACAATCTGACTGCAGATTGCTGCAGTCAAGTATCAGGATGAAGATGGAATTTTGTTCAATTATCTTGATGAGTGAACATGTAAATGAATGAATTCTTCAAGCCCCTGGATCCTGATGTTCCTGAAGCTAGAACCCTGAGCTTTATAATTATATAAATTAGGTAGCTGGACATATTGGCCCTCCTGTGATCCCAGCACTTTGGGAGGCCAAGGCAGGTGAACTTCTTGAGTCAGGAGTTGGAAACCAGCCTGGGAAACATAATGAGACCTCATCTCTATAAATAAAAATAAAAATAGCCAGATGTGGTTGTGCATGCCTGTAGTCTCAGCTACATGGGATGCCCAGATGGAAGGATCGCCTAAGCCAGGAGGTCAAGGCTGCTGTGAGCCATGATCGTTGTGATCATGCCATTGCACTCCAGCCTTGGTGACAGAGTGAGACCCCAACTCAAAAAAAATTAAGTCGAGTCATGTTCCCATCTCTAAATAATCACTTAGGCCAGGGAGCAGAAGATGCTGATTGTACAGGCCTAGGTCGGTTGCCCACTCATCAACATGGAGGTTTGGGTCCACCCTAATCAAACACAGCGACTGAGTTCCCAAGGAAAACCAGGATGCTATTATCTAAAAACGCATGAATAGTTGGATAGCAGTGAGGAGCATTTGTTCATTATCAGGAGGAATGCATATTTGCCTCCTCTTGAGAAGCTCCCAGTGTTGGAGAGGCCAGAAGATCTGCACGCAACCATAATCCCATATGACAGGTGTAAGAGAGAGACAGGGCTGCTGGGGTCCAGGGAAGGGGCATCTGACCTATAGGGAAGACGTCCCAGTATGTTCCAGAGGAAAGGACATCTAAGCCAAGAGCAAGAACAATTGGAATCCAGCAACGCGGGGTAGAGGTGATGAGGACCGTGTTATAAAAACAGAGAGATGCACACGCTGTGGCCAGCAAGGATAGGGCCAATCTGGAGCATTGAAACTAGCATGGGTGGTACCAGAGAGACAAGTCTCCAGGTAGATGCCACAGCATGAGGGAGTCTAGTGCAGTACTGATTTTGGAGTTCTTCCTGAAGGCAGGGGCACTACCACATTTAATCTCTGCCTCAATAGCTGCTAAGTAACCTGGAGAAAGGGGATAAGCTTTGAAGGGTTTATTTGTTCACATGAGTGGCCCCTGTTGACTTGCAAAGTTTGCATCTTTGCTTCTCATATGTTTCTCACTTTTTCTTGTCCTCATGAAGGTGATGGTGCCAACGATGTCAGCATGATACAAGTAGCAGACATTGGGATAGGAGTCTCAGGCCAGGAAGGCATGCAGGTGAGTGCACCCAAGGACCTTGACCGTGACGTGCTTGTCCAAAGGCAGCACCCTCCATGGTAAAATCCCTGTGGTTGGGTGAGACTGTGTGTGGTTGACCCAGGAGTGGGAAACAGAAAGGTTATCCACTCATTCACTGATTATTTACTCGGTGAGTGTTGCAACATTTTCTTGGGTAATTTTAGCTGTGTGGTTCACTTGTTCCATTAAAAAAATTCCAGGAATTTGTTACCCAAATTCCAGGAATACGTTTTTTTAGCCCTACATCAGCTGTGTGGATTCTGACTCTGAAGAAAACTACCAAGGATTTGAATAAGGATTTTGAGACAGGAGGACAGGGAGGAGGAGGGGAAGAAAAGGATGTGAGAGAATGAGAATGAAGGGGGCGGGAGTGTCCTGCATGTGTGTGGGGAGGGGGCGGGGGGGATTGGACAGCATTTTAGGCACACAACTCCATTACATGCTTGTAATCCAAAAGACTGCTTTTCATTCATGTGTGGAATGAAAGCTGTCAGAGGAGGGTGGGCTTCGAAGCTCAAGGCTTCCTAAGAACTGTAGATAATGGCATCTTCGTGGAAGGTGAGAGACTCGACTCTTTGCCTGTCACGTTGTACTGTCCTGTGCAGCCAGGAGGGCACCACTTCTTAGTATTCTCTCCATTGAGAGAATGCATATTGTAATGCAGAAAACAGAGCTCTTGCTGAGGGAGCTGCTTTCCAGGGAAAGTTCATGTGCTAAAACTGCATCATGAGTAGGAACCAAAGAAAAATTTTGTTGCACGTGGCCATGTTGGAAAGCTGAATAGTATTATTAGGTTGGTGCAAAAGTAATTGCGGTTTTGGACTGTGACTTTTTAATCATTATAACTAGGTTCAAACACATCTTTATTAACCAAAATAGGAAGCATTACAATCAACACATTTTTGCCAATGAGATATAAGTTTGTTTATTCATGTATCATAAAAACCCGTGCTTCGGGATTCGACTAACTCTTAGAAAGCATTCTCTGCCTCCTGATTGTGGAAGCATCCCTGCAAAAAGTTGTCGAGATGCTTGAAGAAGTGGCAGTCATTTGGCAAGAAGTCGGGTGAATATAGCAGATGAGGTGAAACTTTGTAGCCCAATTTGTTCAACTTTTGAAGTGTTGGTTGTGCGACCTGTGGTCGGGTGTTGTCATGAAGAGTGACATCGTTCTGTTGCGCAATGCCAGCTGCAGGCATTGCAGTTTTCAGTGTATTTCATTGATGTGCTGAGATGAGCATCCTTCTCAGATGTCACGGTTTTGCCAGGATTCAGGAAGCTATAGTGGATCAGACCAGCAGCAGACCACCAAACAGTGACCATGACCTTTTTGGGGTGCAAATTTGGCTTTAGGAAGAACTTGGAGCTGTTTCTCAGTCCGACTGAGCTGGTCATTGCCAGTTGTCATACACAATCCACTTTCCGTCGCACGTAATAATCTGATTGAGAAATAGTTTGTTATTATTGCTTAGAAAAAGAGGAGATGACACTTCAAAACGACGATGTTTTTGATTTTTGGTCAGCTCAGGAGGCACCCACTTATTAAACCTTTTCACTTTTCCAATTTGCTTCAAATGCTAAACAACTGTAGAATGGTCAAAGTTGAGTTCTCTGGTAGTTGTAAAAGGATTAGCTTTGATGAGGGGTCATTGTCATCAACAGTGGGTCGTTGCCAACTTCTGATGGCCAGCCACTGCGCTCCTCGTCTTCAAGGTCATTTTCAAGGCTCTCATCTCGGTTGCTCAACTTCCTGAACCACCACTGCACTGTACGTTCCTTAGCAGTTCCTGGGCCAATTGCGGTGTTGATTTGTGAGTTGTCTCTGCTGCCTTACAACCCATTTTGAACTTGAACTCATAAGGTGACCTTGAACAATTATAATACTATAAGAAAGTGATTGACAGTAGTGGAAAGCTGTGGGGGGGGAGTGGGATTGGCAGTTGAAGGACTCTACTAGGGAGGGAGGAGCATACCTCTTCAACAAGGGTACCTGCATGATCGGTGTTTATATACCTAACCCTTAATTGTACCCCATATTTTTATAATAAATAAATAAATCTTAAAAAAAGAAAATTGCTTGAATTTGCCTTTTGTCTAACATCATTTCCATAGTCTAAAATAAATTTAAAATAAACAGCAATAAGTCATTAGCAAAAAAAAAAAAAAAACTTAAAGCATGAAATGTGCATTAAAATGATGCATAACATGACCACATTTATTAAGAATGTATTCCAATATCAAACAACAAATTTCAACTTGCAAAAACTGCAATTATGTCTGCACCAACCTAATAATAACTCTAGGCAATCCATTAAGGCTCTGTATTTATGGAGTTTCTGTTTTTTTTTTGCTGTTGTGTGTGGGGGCGGTGTCTTTGATATGCATGTAAGGCTTAAGTCACAGATGTAACAGAGTTGAGTGTGGTGGCGGCCAGGCTGCCCGTGCTATGTCTGCTCTGACATGTTTGGTGGCCCGGATGACTCTCTCTCTCTCTCTCTCCATTGCCTCCACAGGCTGTCATGGCCAGTGACTTTGCCATTTCTCAGTTCAGACATCTCAGCAAGCTCCTCCTTGTCCACGGGCACTGGTGTTACACACGACTTTCCAATATGATTCTCTATTTTTTCTATAAGAACGTGGTATGTAACCCCAGCATGTGTCCCTTCCCCCTTCACACATTCTGTCCTGGTTGAGTTGAGGATGAAGAAGAAGAGTCCTATGCTATGCTTACCTTGCTTATTGATGTTTTGGGAGCAGCCAGGATCACTTCTGTCTTACCAGAAGTCATCTGGAAATCAGCTGTGTTTCAGCTACTGACAGGAACTTGCTGGTCTTGTCCATCTGCATCTGCAAGCATTTTCTACTCTCTGGGCATTTAAATTAAATTAAGTCCTGTCTGGTTCATTTAAAATCCAATTTTTGGCCTTCTATAAAAGGTTGTGACAAGCAGAATTATAAAATGTTTAATGCTGTCTGTCAGTAGAGAATAAAAAGCTTTGCTTCTGGTTTACTGGCAATTCCAAAACATGTCTGCTTCTCCAAATTAATGTTCTCTGTGGTATGTTGAAGACACAGATGCAGATGAAAACCCGGGATAATGTGTTGGCCTGTAGCTAGCTGGCACTCACAGACACAAAAACTCTCAAGCCAGCCTATAAAATGTGTTTGTACTTGGTAGTTACTTAATGGCAAAGGAATTTTATTTTAATTATGTAATTCCTAAAAGGGCAGAATTTGATTAGAAATCCTAGCTTCTAATTGTCAGCATGCTATTTAAATTTGTTTTCTTTTTTATAAAATTACATTCATTTAAGTACTTCTAAGTGGGGTAATTATGTAACTATGTCACGATTTGTAGGCCAAATTCATTCTTAGTCTTTAAAGCCCATATGCAATATGTTAGTAGTAGACATAAGTTTATGTCCCTCTATTAAAAGATCATCTTTAGTAATAAAAATCACTTAAATGAGTCATTTTTATGATAGCCCAAATGTGTAAGTTAGATCTGAGTGTGTGTCTATTTATTTGTCACCAGAAGCATTTTTTTTCCTTTAGTACAATGAACTCTTCAGGAAGTTCTCAGTACTTTACTAATTAGAATTAGCACAGCTAATCAAAGTTTAGTAAAACTCAGATACTTTATGAGGATATTTGAAATGTATAATCACTCTGCCTGAACGTGTGGTTCTGGGGAAAGCTGTGGCTTATCATTTAAAATGCCAGGACTTAGTGGCCAATAACTTTTAGAGGGCAGCCCTCTCCCAAGTTTTTGTTTATTGATTTTTGCTTTTAGTACCTTTGCATATATCTACCCTCTCCCCTGAAGTAGCAAAACCTATTTCCCGTCCCTCCTTTTAAGTCCAGATCTAACCCATGGGTTAAGAAGCACCAATATTAGAATAATATGCTGCTTGCTCTTGGAGAGGCAGGGAGTATTCATTAGAGAGAATCAGGACCCCTGTGACCTTTCTACTCTGTAATCCTTGTACATCCATTCAACTGACACCCTCCAGACTTCATTGTGACCTCTTATTTATCTAGCTAAAAATGAATATTTTATGAACTATGGAGAAAAACCACTAGAGTTGCTTACCTTTCTGAGACCGTGGTTCCTGGGTTGGACAAATTTTGAGGTACCAATGAAGACTATGGCTTGACTCCCCAGAATAGAATCCCCCAAACCACACATGTGCCCAATGGATACATTATGGATATATATTCAGGATCTGGGAATAATGCATGTTACGGACACCAGACTGGAAACTCTAAGGATTGTGACCCTTGTCCTAGGATGTTCCAGTGTATCTATGATGCCAATCTCTCTTTTTTTTTCTTCTTGAGACAGGACTCATTCTGTCACCAAGGCTGGAGTGCAGTGGCACAGTCGTAGCTCACCATAGCCTCAACCTCCTGGGCTAAAGCTTTCCCTCCACCTCCACCTCCCAAATAGCTGGGACTACAGGCATGCACCACCACACTTGGCTCATTTATTTATTTATTTATTTTATAGAGATGGGGTCTTGCTATGTTGCCCAGGTTGATCTCAAACTCCTGGCCTCAAGTGATCTTCACCCCTCTGCCTCCCAAAGTGCTGGTGCTCCCTTGATCTTGATACTAAGACTTAAGGTCATTTAATTCTCAGTTTATTGAGTAGGAAATCAAAATTCAGAGAGGTTAGGAAAATGATCTAAAGTCAAACAGTTAATAGAAAGTATCCACGGGCCTTGCTGGAGAGCAGCTCAGAGCTTCACTGTAGTGAGCCTGGCTTCTCTCAGACAAAATACCAGAGGAAACCATGTAGGATGTGTGTGTGGTGACCACCTGTCCTGGTTTGCCTGGGACTGTCCGAGTTTTAGCACTGAGGGTCCCTCGACCTGGGAAACCCCTCAGCTAACCTGGAATGTTGGCCACTCTGTGGGCACCATCCTATTTCAATGCTAAGTAACTGTGAACCCAGAAAGCAAGAGAATTCACATTTGTGGCATGCCTGTCCTGTGCAGCACTGGACTAGGCTCTCTTCCTTTGGAGTTAAATATCTCAGTTTGAGTCCTGGCTCTGCCACTTAGGCAAGTTCCTTAGTCTCTCTAGGCCAGGGCCTCAGTTCACTCAGGCTGCTATAACAAAGTATCATAGACAGGTGGCCTATAACCAACCTTTACCCCCACAGTTCTTGAGGCTAGAACTCTGAGATCAGGGTTCCAGCATGGCCAGGCTCTGATGAGGGCTTGCTGCCAAGCTGCAGACATCTCGTTATAACCTTACATGGTAGAAAGAGTTAAGAGCTCTCTTTCACAAGGGCACTCGTTCCATCCATGAGAACTTCAATGTCGTGACCTGATCACCTCCCAGAGACAGCATCTCCTCTTAACACCACCAAGCTGGAAATTAAGATTTCATAGGAATTTGGGAGGAGCACAAACATTCAGTTTATGACTCGGTTTTCTGATTTGTAAAACGGGAACAACAATAAGCCCCAAGTTGTTATGAAGATTAAATGAATTATTGGTAAAGCACTTAGAACAATGCCAGCACCAAGGAGTCAGTGTGTGTGTATGTGTGTGTGTACGTGTGTGTGTGTGTGTGTGTGTGTGTGTGTGTTTGTATGCACACGGACTCATTTTAATTGAATAAAATATTAGCCAAAAAAGCTGCAAGGGGACAGGCACAGTGGTTCATGCATGCATGTAATCACAGCACTTTGGGGGCCAAGGCAGAAGGATTGCTTGAGACCAGGAGTTTGAGACCAGCCTGGGTAACATAACAAGACCTCATTTCTACAACAAACAAAAATATTAGCTGGATGTGATGGCACGCACCTGTAGCACCAGCTATTAGGGTGGCCAAAGCAGAAGGATTGCCTGAGTTCAGGAGGTCGAGGTTGTGGTGAGCCATGATCATGCCACTGCACTTCAGCCTGGGTGACAGAGTGAGGCCCCAATTCCAGGAAGAAAAAAAAAAGCTGCAAGGAAAGTTGTCATCTTCCTTTGTGTAAGTAAGAAAACTCAAGGGAGGCTGAGGTCACACAGCTCAGAATGGCAGCCTGTGGGATGTGTGGTCACAGCATGCATTGCTGTTTCTAAGACCTGGATGTTTCTCTTTGTGCCCCTAGGCCTATGTGAACCTCCTTTTCTGGTACCAGTTCTTTTGTGGGTTTTCAGGAACATCCATGACTGACTACTGGGTTTTGATCCTCTTCAACCTCTTCTTCACCTCTGCCCCTCCCGTCATCTATGGTGTTTTGGAGAAAGACGTGTCTGCAGACACCCTCCTGCAGCTGCCTGAACTTTACAAGAGTGGTCAGAAATCAGAGGTAGGTGTAAAGAGAAGATGCTTGGATGGATATATATCCATTGTCAATGTCAGTGCATTTTTTCTTTTTTTTTTTTTTTGAGTTGGAGTCTTACTCCGTCGCTCAAGTTGGAGTACAGTGGCACACGGCCATCCCAGCGTCAACCTGCTGGGCTCCAGTGATCCTTCCACCTCAGCCTTCCAAGTAGCTGGAACTACAGGCACATGCTACTACATCCAGTTAAATTTTTTATTTATTGGAAAGATGAGGTCTCACCAAGTTACCCACTGATCTTGAACCCATGGGCTCAAGCAATCTACTCACCTTGGCCTCCCAAAGTGCTGGGATTACAGGCTGAGCCACCGAGCCTGGCTTGTCGGTGCAGTTTTTAATCAGCCACCTCAAATACCTCAATCCACTTTTTTCGGAGCTATTTAAACTTTGAAATGTTTGATTGTTTTAAAAGAATCTATGGCAGATAAGAAGCTACTCACCTTTGAGATGAATGCAGATAAGTCTACAAAAGGTCTTAGGTACTTACAAGAAAAAATTCAGTGTTTGGACCTTACAGCGAGTACTATGTAGCATTTACTAAACCCTGCTGCCATCTGTCTTCATGAAAGCACATTGAAACGGAACCTAGTATTGTTCCCATTCTAAGATAAAGAATCTGAACCACAAAGGGGTTAAGTCATTTTTCTAAATATCTCACAGCTGAAAAATGGCCCAGCATGTGTTAGAAATAATGGGGTCTCCTTGGCCTGAGTTTCAATTGTGGTTTTGTGGTATATAAACTTGGTAGGTTCTTTAACTCACCTCTATTCAATTTTTTTAACTTTGGGGAATGACTTGAGAATTAAAGAAGATAATATGCATGCAACTTTCAGCCATATTAAGTGCTTATTCTTATTATTTTTACCCTCCATAATTCACCAGAAATTTGAGGAAATCTCAAATTTAAAATGATGCGTTTATTTTCATCACTCTATCTTTATTCTGACTTGAACTACCTGTCTGGAATGGAGGGTAGTTTCCTGTCCTTAATCTTACCTAGAACAGCCAACAGAAAAGTCACACATTCAAAGGTCAGGAAGGAGAAATCCTTACAATCCTTTAATATTATCCATTCCATTCAGGTCAAGAAGCTCCATGGAGTTTTCCTGAAGGAGTCTGATTTGACTTAAAGCTCAAGGCCAGAGTGAAGGAGTGTGTGACTGATATCAGTGAAGGTTTTCCTGTACCCCAGGCCTTATTTAGATTCCAAATCCACTGGGGAAAGGAGGACTGAAGGAGATTTTTAGTTCGTTTTGGTTTTTGCTTTGTTTTGTTTTGTTTTGTTTTATATCTAAAGTCTTAAGAGCCTGTTTGTACAGACTAAAGGTTGTAATTGGTCCTCATCCTTAGAAGAATCAAGGTCATTGTTTCCTGTTGGTGAATCCTGTTATTAATCCTTGGTACACATTGTTCTATTGAGCTGACTGGTTTTTTAAAGAATGAGCTTAGCTGGCCGATTCCCAGCATGTGGCTATTGATTAAAAAAAAAAAAGGTGATTGATTTCCTTGATTTTGCCTTCTAAGATTTGTGTTTTCTTTGAACTTGGCCTCCAAACAAATTGTGTGATGTTGGGGTCATTTCCTGTGTTGAGGGTCATGAAATATACTCTCCAGAGTTATAGAATCTCTCTTCTCTGAAGGAGATGAGTCTGGAAGTCTGCATCCAAGCCTTGCCTTCCAAGAAGCCTCTTCCCCATCTCTCATCACCCACATAGGCTTCTCTTCTACTTTGACTTCATGTCTGGAATTCCCTCTTTCCTTATTTCCAGTAGATCCTGTGAGTTAATCCCTTCAGCTTCTCATTTATCTTATCCTTGTCCCTTCTCTCTCTAGAATGGAGGACAATTTAGTGTCTTAGGCTACCTACAGCAGCCAACATCAACTTTCAGGGAAGGAGAAATCCTTATAACCCTTTAATATTATCTAATCCATTCAGATCAAGGAACTACATGGGTTTTCCTGAAAGAGTTCAGTCTGACCTTAAGTTCAAGGCCAGGGTAAGGAAGTGTGTGGTCAATATGATGAAGGTTGTTACTTTCCTAAGTTCTTTTCCTCATGTACTGTGGGAAAAGGTACTTTTAACCTTTTCACTCTAGGTTTTTTGAGCAACATCTATTCCTCTAGAAGTTTGATGTTATATTTTAACTTATCTCTGAATGGCTCTTTTCCAGTGGCATTTTGGGTTAGCCCTTTGTCTCTGTCTCTGGAACATTCTCTTCAACTATTGGATTGTGCTTCTGCTTAGAGTGTACGGATGCTTGGATGAAGAAAGGCAGGGAGAATATCCCATCATTTCCAATGAGAAAATAGTGAAAAAAGATACAGGAAAAAGTAAACTAGAAACAATGAATCTTCCTTGCTTTGACTTTCCAGAAAGCAAAGGGAAAAAAAGGATCAATGTGAGAATTCCAAGTGTGGTCTTTGGAAGACTGTATGTGGAAAATTTGTGTATGTGTAAAGCTTTGTTCTTTAAGAGACAGTGAGACATGTTCAAGGAAGTTTCAGCCTCTGTTTGCATTTGGAATAAAATAAGTCCAAGAAGAACATGTTATGAAAAGACTAGCTCAGGGATGTGACACACGTTTCCATTTTCATTCATGGCAGACATCACTAGTAAACTACAGTACTTTCCCACTGCGTCTGATGCAGCCTCAGAATCCTTCTTCACACACACATTGCCATTCAATCAGAGCTGGCTCTGCTTTGAAGAACTATTTTCCATCACTCACCTAGTGTTCCTACCTAATTCTTCTTTCTTTCTCCAAGAGTTGTATAGAAAGCCACGTAGTATGTAGTCTCACTATGTTACCCAATGTTGTTGTATCAAACACTGTTCTAATCACTGGAATAAAAGAGTCAAAGTCTTTCTCTATGAGACTTGCGTTCCACTCAGAGAAACAGGAAGGCATTAAGTCAACAAATAAAGAGTGTTTCCGATGGAGATGACGTCTTAGGATGCCATGGTAGTAAGTGACCGAGTGGACACGACATTTAGACTTGCCTGGTGTGCCTAGATGTGTAAGTTATATTTGAGCAAGGATAAAAGTAATAAAGAACTGATCTTGTGGGAATCATGTACAAAGAATTCCTTGCAGAGAGCCCCAAGAAAAGAATGGGTTTTGCACTTTCAGGGAAGAGATTGAAGATTTCTGTCGCAGCATTATGATGGTACGAAGTCACCCAGAGAGCTGTCTAGTGGGCAAACTGTGCGGGACCTTACAGGTCATGGGAAGAAACTTAGATTGTCCTGGAAATACAGTGGGAAGTCCTTGGAAGGAGTCAATTTGATTAATTAAGGAGAGGGCGTGACAGGATTTACATTTAAATCCTGGTGTGGGAGGAGTGGCTGGTGCGGGAGGAGTGGATTAAGAAAGCACAAAGGGTAACTGGATGGTTACCTAGTCATTCAGAGAATTGATGAGGAACTGGAATGGAGGAAATACTGTACATACAGAGAAGTGGATAGATTTGAAGAAGTTTGGGAACAACCCTCTCTAATCAGCAGGAAATGAAGTTAGCACTACTAGCCCTAGTTAGGGTAGATTTAAAATTGATCCAATGGTAGGGGCAACCTGAGTTGAATAAGGGCTCCTTCACAGATTTTTTATTTTTTGAGCCAGAGTCTCACTCTATCACACAGGCTGGAGTTCAATGGCATAATCACAGCTTGCATAGCCTCTAGCTCCTGGGATCAGGCAATCCTTCCACCTCAGCCTCCTGAGGGACTACAGGTGTATGCCACCATGCGTGGCTAATTTTTTGATTTTTTTTGTAGAGACAAGGTCTTGCTATGTTACCTAGACTGGTTTCAAACTCCTGGGCTCAAGCAGTCCTCCTTTCTCTGCCTCCCAAATTGCTGGGATTACAGGCTTGACCCACCGCACCTGGCCTTTCATGGATTTTTTTTTTTTCCACCACGTTCATCTGTGGACTCTGCATTCAACTTTCCTCATGCTTTCTCCTCTGTTGACAAATCCTACCTGTTTATGAGAGAATAAAGGAACAGAGTTGTCTCCCCAAGAAGCAAAGAAGTACTGGTTTGTAATGTTTCTTGACTTTGCTCCAATTCTCATTAATCTCCCTCCCTTCCCAATGTCTGCTTCATTTCAGGCATACTCACCCCTCACCTTCTGGATCACCTTGTTGGACGCCTTTTACCAAAGCCTGGTCTGCTTCTTTGTGCCTTACTTTGTGAGTCTTTGTGCCTCAGTGCATTTGTTACTCATGAATCAATGATGCTTCCTTGTCCACAGCTACCAGCATCAGCACATAGAAGGGCAGGTGGCTCATATAATCAGGTTGATTATTAACTGACTAAATTATTATCTTCCCCTCATATATGTTAGGTAATAAATTAAATTTGGAAAGAAGTACCAAGTTTGAGTCCTCTTGGGTGTCTTGTTAACCCTGTACCACTTCATAATCTTTATGAGTGACTTGAAAAAAGCAGAATATCTGACCATATAATTAGAATAGTCAGAAATCAGAGAGGCAAAATCAGAACATGAAAGCTTTTATTAGTGAGTTCTGGACTAACATTCAGAGCATTAAATTTAAGATTCTATAAATAGTATCTCTAAAACTAAAAAACCTGCCAGTTTTGGTGACTTTAGGGAGGCTGAGGCAGGAGGACAGCTTGAGCCTAGGAATCGAGACTAGCTAGGCAGCATAGGGAGACTTCATCTCTATAAAAAAATACAACAATTAGCCAAATGCGGTGATGTACACCTGTATTCCCAGCTACTCAGGAGGGTGAGGCAGGAGGATTGCTTGAGCCCAGGAGATCGAGGCTGCAGTGAGCTGGGATTGTACCACTGCACTCCAGCCTAGAGGACAGTGAGATCCTGTCTCAAATAAATATGTAAATAAATTAATATTTAAAAATAAAACAAAAAAATGTTATAGGAAAAGAATGGAAGAAATGTGGCTAAACAAAGAACGTGCAAAATTTAATTGTTGACACCAGCATGAGGCAGCACTGTACAGCTGCTCACCCACATCCACCCCTCCCCAGGGGATAACCCTTGTTGTATCATGGATGGTGTCAATAGAAGCACAGTATTAAGAATGAAAAAAACAGTAACCTCTAACTTCAGTTTCCATTCTTTATTCAAATAAAATCATTTGAATTCGCCTGGTTAGGGTTTTCTGGCTACACTACACTTCAAGAGGAAAGTAGACTAGGCATCTGAAATGTATTCAGAAAAAAATGAAGATGATGGTAAAACCTTAAGAAAGTGTGCTATCGGCCAGGTGCAGTGGCTCACACCTGTAATCTCAGCACTTTCGGAGGCAGAGGTGAGAGAATTGCCTGAGCCCAGGGTTCAAGACCAGCCTGGGCAACTTGGTGAGACCTCGTCTCTACAATAAATCCAAAATTAGCCAGGAATGGTGGTGCACACCTGTGGTTCCAGCTACTTGGAAGGCTGAGGTGGAGGAATCACCTGAGCCCAGTGGGTCAAAGCTGCAGTGGCCGTGAGTGTGCCACAGGACTCCAGGCTGGGTGACAGAGTAAAACACCAACTCAAAAAAAAGAAAGAAAGAAAAAGAAAGTGTGTTATTTGAGGAATGGTTTAAGGACTTAAAGACATATGTAGGAGAAGAGGGTACATTTACCTAAGAGAGGTATAAACTTAGGGTACGTTTAATAACTGCTTCACAGGTTTGCAGCTCTAGTGAGTGCAGGTCTTTGAGTTTTATAACTCAGGGAGCCAGCAGTCTGAGTAAAAGGCCCCAAAAAGACCAGTTGTGATGGCAAATAAAGAAGAATTTAAATGAAAAGTTTGAAAATTAGATCACCTGCCTAGGAGAGTCAGGCTCTTTCTTCTGGAGATGTTCAAATTTATCCCAAGTGACCAATTCACAGGGATGTGGCCGCAGGGACTCAGGCCTCAAATGAGCTGTAGAGAGAGTGGTGTTACTCACACCTTCCAGGATCACCTGCTGTCATCTCCTCTTTGCAGACCTACCGCGGCTCTGACATTGACATCTTCATGTTTGGAAACCCCCTGAACACAGCTGCACTGTTCATCATCCTCCTACATCTGGTCATCGAGAGCAAGAGTTTGGTGAGTGGTTTTCCTGCCTCTGAAGTAGCCCAAAACCTTTCACACTTGGGGATATGTCTCCTGTCAGCTGTGAGCCTGCCGAAGCCTTCATGCCTAGAAGGTCATTGGTAACAAGAAGATGAATGACTCCGTGGAGGAGGCTGAGTCACAGCTCTTCTTGGTGAAGTCTGAATGCCACTGTGCCAAGGTTGATATGTAGCCAGGGAGCATGGAACATTACCAACCTGCCCCCTTTGGCGGCATCGGTGGTGGGTGGCTTGTCGAGGTGTGAGGCAGTCTGAAGGAATATTTACCTTTCCACAGCCAGCATTCTCCAAAACTAAGCTGATAACTAATCCTGGTTCACTAACTTCAGTGATGACTTTATGCCTTTCTCATAGCACAAAATATAAACTTTTTTGCTCTCCCTTGGGTAAAACCCTTTGGTGGTGGTTTCCCATTGTTCTTTGAATCAGATCTGGAAGTCCTGAGATGGCCTGTGTGGCCTCATGCGTGGATGCCCTGCTCCTCTCTCCAGCCTCATTTCCACTTATTCGTAGGATGGAACCACATTTTTCCTCTTCCAGTTTCTCCAATACATGGAGCTCATTACCACATCAGGACCTGGGCACTTACCATATCTCTTAATGGTGGCATTTTTAGTTCCTCCTTGTAATCCTGCACTCCACCCACCTACAAAGTTGTTTTAGGTCTCAGAAAAAATGTGTTCTCGTCCAAGACTCCTTCCCTAACCATACATGCTCTCATTTCATCCTCTGGCTTTTACTCACAACTCTAATAATAATGTATAATTATTTGTTTAATGATGTGATTATCTGAGGCTGGCCATGTTGCCTCGTACCTATAATCCCAGCACTTTGGGAGGCAAGGACGGAATAATCACTTGAGGTCAGGAGTTGGAGACCAACTTGGCAACATCACAAGACCCCATTTATATACAAAAAATTTAAAAATTAACTGGGCATGGTGACAGGCACCTGTAGTCCCAGCTACTTAGGAGGCTGAGGTGGGAGGATTACTGGAGCCCAGGAGTTTGAAGCTACAATGAGCTATCATTGCACCATTGCACTCCAGCCTGTGTGACAGAGGGACACCATGTCTCTAAAATAAAAAATAACAATGTGTGTGATGATCTGATTCATGTTTATCTTCTGCATTAGACAATACTCTGTGAGAGCAGTATTCATGCCTATTTTGCTCACCATTGTATACAAGTGTCGAGGACAAGACTGCACACAGCAGGTGCTCAAAAAATATTTGAATGGACAAATGAATGACTAAATACCCGCCTAGTGTTTGGGATATGTATACCATCCTGGTAATCAATGAATTTCAAATAAGAAGTAGCTGTGTGAAGTTATACTTTAAAACATGTGAAGTTTATTATAAAATTATTCATAACAATTTCCAAAGTAGGGCTGATTCTTTCTGGCCTCCCTTGCTTTGCTTATAACATCTATCACCAAATCCTGCAAGCCCCAAATGCAGTAAAATTTAGTGTCAGCAAATGTCAGATGCGTAGAATAAAAGGAAATTCTAGAATGAATGATCTGGGGTTGTTTCAATGTCTATTTAATGTTTAAACAATTGTGTAGGCACTCATGGTCACCACCTGGGGAAGCACCACAGGCTCTGAGTTACAGAAGATCTAACACATGAAGTTTCATTAGTTATGAGCAACAGCAGTCTCCTCTGGATAATCTGGACAAATAGAAAAGTGATTGTAAAATATATTGAAGAACCAGGGTAAAACAAAACAAAAAAGTCCCAAGGAAACAGAGTGATTCTGGAGATCCAGATCCAGGGAACAGAAACGAGTAGGCAGGTACATCCAGAAGTTCCTCTGACCCGAGCTGGCTCCAGTCATTATCTTTCCACTCTTGCCTTGTTGCCCCCCAAGCCTAGTCCCTAGTGGTAGAGTCCTGTTTCCCCAACTTCTGTCATAGACTTGGAAAGGGAGGAATACACAGCCCAACCATCAAGTTCATGAACTCATCCTAGAAAAAATGCTGCATACCTCACTGCTGAATATCACTTTGAAATTCTCCCCTTGAGAAGATATGCACTGATGCCAGCACCTAATTCACCCATCAAAGCAGTTTTGGAACTCTTTTTCTGGAATGGCCATCAGAGCCGTCATCGTATTACCCCTGATGTCCTGGGGTATTTCAATATTTTCTTCATCTTTGGGTAAAGAAAAAAGTCATGAGGGGCCAAATCAGGTGAGTAGGAGGGTGTTCCAATACAGTTATTTGTACAGTGCTGCCAACGTAAGTGCCCAGTGGCATTTTCATGAACTTGTTAGTCCTCAACGAATAACAACGACAGCTCTGATGGCCATTCCAGAAAAAGAGAGTTCCAAAATTGCCTTGACTGGTGGACTAGGTGCTGGTGTCGGTGCATAGCTTCCCAAGGGGAGTACTTCGAAGGTGACCATAGTAATATTCAGCAATGAGGGACATTGCACTTATTCTAGGATGGCTCGCAAACCTAATTGCCGAACCTCGTATTTTACTAAGTCTGCGCACAATACTGGATATTCTCACCAAGAAAAAGGGGAGTCAAGGTTAAGAGAAACAGAAAAATAGAATATTAAATTCAAGAGTTGAGGAAAACAGATGGCTACTGAAGGAGGCATCGTTTGAGAATTGTTTTTCATGCAGGAGGACATGTGATTAGAGCTTCCAGCCCCTATAGACCCCTTTTCAAAAAGGATCAGCCATTCTGAGAATCCAGGACCCTTTCCCCTCATACTCACCATCTCGCCACTTCCTGTCAGTTCCTCTCCAGGGTTCCTTGGCTTTGACTTCCTTCTACATACTCACTTCTATAGATAAACTCTATGAAGTCACTGCTTCACTTGCCAAAAGCACATCTTAAGAGAAGAATATTGAAGCAAGAGGGTTCAAATAGAAGGAAGGAAGGACAGGCATTAAAGGAAGAAAAAGTGAAAAAGGAATCCTTGTTTTAGCGGCATGAGATCCTTAATCCAGAAGTTAGCCAACATTTTCCTAGCAGTTTGTGTCTTTTACAGAAGATAAGTACTCTTTGTGACACTTGTGAGGTTACCTACCATGGGGAAATACTTGGCAAGATTATGAGGGAAAAAGAGAAAATCAGATTGTGTGGGAAAATTATAGCCCTAGAAAATAAAAAAGATGAATGAAGACAGTCTTTTCCTAAAAAGCAGAACATAGGCCACTTAATAATATAAACTATGATTTTAGGTGGCACTGTACACAGCACTGAATAACACCACATACTACTTAATATGAAGGTAATTCTTTTTTCACACTTCTGAATATGTCAGAGAAGAAGTCTGATGCTATTACATTTTACACAATAACTCTTGCTATCTTCCCTTTAAGACAGTCAGACCAGACCCCAGCCCCAGCACTTCTGTAACAGACAATGCTAATATTACATTTCAAATAGTGTTCTGCTTTTCTTTCTACATGAAGTTGCTTAATTAAACAGTGAGCCAGTTTTTTAAAATATTAAAGTTCACACCTGTAATCTCTGCACTTTGGGCAGCCAAGACAGGAGAATTGCTTAAGAACTCAAGCAGTGCTAAGGTTGGGCACAGTGGCTCATGCCTATAATTCTAGCACTTTAGGAGGACAAGGCGGGAGGACTGCTAGGAGTTCAAGACCAGTCTGGACAACATAGCAAGACCTAATCTCTACAAAAAAAAAAAAAAAAATCAGAAAATTAGCTGGGCATGGTAGCACACAGCTGCAGTCCCAGCTATTCAGGAATCTGAGGCAGAAGGATTGCCTGAGCCAGAGCCATGATTGTGCCACTGCATTCCAGCCTGGGTGACGGAGTGAGACCCAGATTCAAAACAAATAAATAAAGTACTATTTCAAGCTCTACGTGGATATAAAGGTAGCTAGGTTATGGTGTGACATGCAAAGAGTCATTCTCTTGCTCATATAAAGTTGGCTGATGTTCTAGAATGCTATAGAAGTTAGTTGTCCTGAGGGGTGACTCTGTGACTCAAGCTGTGTCTTGTAGCTGTACTGCCTGGAATTGTCTTCAAAGGGATGTTTTGGTTACCATGGATGGAAAGGAGACCATGTGAATGCTTGTGCGCCAGCTTCTATCCAAAAGTTTTACCTACCTCTTCTCTCATGTCATTGAACAAAGCACGACATACAGTCATGCTGAATTTCAAGACAGCGGGGAAGTATGATCCACCCAAATGCTTTCTGGGGGAGGAGAATGAGAGTGCTTGTGAGCAATAGTAACGTCTACCACCTGGGCGAATGACTAAAGTTCAAGAACCCCTGGGTTAAGTATTACCTTAATGAAGAAACAGACTAATATATGACTATATAAAAGAGAGAGAGAGAGAGAGAGCTTGTTATGGTGGTGCTTCCCTGTAGTCCCAGCTACTCAGGAGGCAGAGGTGGGAGGATTGCCTGAGCCCAGGAAATGGTGAGCTGTGATCATACCATTGCACTCCAGGCTGGGAGACAGAGTGAGACCTTGACTCAAAAAATAATAATAATGATGATGATGTAACCTGTTCACAAAAAGTTCTCCTCTTATCTCTCCAGCATTTATTTTGTGGGTTGTTTTTTTTTGTTTGTTTGTTTTTTTACCAAGGCTGGTCACACCATTCTCCCCCTGCATAGATGTGTGATCTCTCAAACCAAGCAGACGTGGGCAAGCTTCTGGGCCCTGTCCATGAGATAGCATTTATTCCTTTTGTGCTTCTTGTCTTGCAGACATGGATCCATGTGCTGGTCATCGTCGGCAGCATCTTGTCCTATTTTGTCTTTACCTTGGCCTTTGGCGCCATGTGTGTGACTTGCAACCCCCCATCCAACCCCTACTGGATTATGCAGGAGCACATGCTGGATCCCGTGTTCTACTTAGTTTGTGTCCTTACAACCTGCGTTGCCCTTCTGCCCAGGTATGGTATTCGTTTCATCATTAAGAAAATCACTGGACTCAGAGGCTTAGAATTCCTCAAGCAGCAACTAAGAACGGTTGGCAGATCACCCTGCTCAGTAATGGGGAAGCCAGTCTGTGTAGTAGTCAAAATATTGCTTTTAACTGTTTCATAAGAGGACAAAAGTGGCATAAGCAAAATAAGAGGTTTATTTCTCTCTCATGAAAAAGTCTATCTGAGCTGGATGTGGTGGCTCATGCCTGTAACCCCAGCACTTTGGGAGGCAGAGGTGGGAGGACTGTCTGAGCCCAGGTGTTCAAGACCAGACTGGGCAACTTGATGAGACCTTGTCTCTACAATAAATCAAAAAATTAACTAGGTATGGTGGTGTGTACCTGTAGTTCCAGCTTACTTGGGAGACTGAGGTGGGAGAATTGCCTGAGCCTAGAAGTCAAGGCTGCAGTAGCTGTGAGGGTGCTATTGCACTCCAGCCTAGGCAACAGAGTGAGAACCTGACTCACAAAAAAAGTCTGTGTGGTTGACCGTTCACAGGGATAGAGCAGTTTTGCTTCCTAAGGTCATCCAAGGACCTAGACATCCGTTTTCTATCTTTATACTTTGTCATCTCCCAGGATTGTTGCCTTTGCCTTGGTCCATTTTGTGCTACTACAATGGAATACCAACAGCCTAAGTAATTTATAAATAGAAACTTATTGACTCACAGTTCTGGAGGCTGAGAAGTCCAAAGTCAAGGCACTGGCAGGTTGGGTGATTCTGATTCCAAGATGACACCTTGAACACAGCATCTCCAGATAGTGGGAGGTGGAAGGGTAAAGAAGCAAGAGGGACTTGAACTTGCCCTTCACACTCATGAGGGCTCTGCCTAATCCCCTCTTCAAGGGCCCACCTTTTAACATTGTTTCAATGGCAGTTAAATTGTAACATGAGTTTCAGAGGGGGCAAACATTCAAACCATAACAGCCCACATCTGCAGGGTGGCAGACAGCTCAGCAGCTCATCTCCATCCCCACCTGCCTCTGAGTGCAGGAAGGGAAAGGAGGGAAAGTGAACGGCAGGCAATTTTCCATTGTTGTTGTTGTTACGGTGGCATGACCTGTAAGTTGTACATTATTGCTCATATCCAATTAACCAGAACCTAGATATTTATAGATTCTAACTGAGTGGCTAAAATCCAGTGGTTTCTAAAAGGAAGAAGGGAAGAATGAATACTGAGAGACTAGTAGCGGTCTCTACTACACTCTGCAGACACTGAATGCTTTACAATTCCCTTCCCTGATCTGACTCCAACTATCCCTCCCATGTAGTTTAACGTGATTTCTAATATTGTAGGGGATGAATATGACTGAGAAGAAGGCACAGATTTGTAATCTATAGATTCTTTGAACTCTGCGAAAGCTCTTCCTCTTTATGTCTTATAAAAAAATCTGTTTATCTGAAAACACTCTAATAGTCGTTCTGCCCTTTTAAACACAAATGAGGGTCAAAAGGGTGAATTTAGGTTATTCTCCAACAGGGTTGACAAACGGCAGCCAATAGGCCACATCCGATCTGCTGCCTGTTTTTGTAAATGAAGTTTTATTAGAACACAGCCATGCTTATTTATTTGCATATTATGTTGCTGCTTTTACACTGCAGCAACAGAGGTGAATAGTTTCAACAGAGACTGTCTTGCAAGGCCCAAAATATTATATCTGGCCTTTTATAGAAAAAGCTTGCCAACCCCACTCTGTAACACCATCATAAGGCACGTTGGATACAAGCCCTTTGCTGCTGCCAAACGTCTCTTCTAGAAATGCATGAGAAAAACCCATCGGAGTCATTCAATAATGGTTATACTGCCAAGTTGAAATGCTTCTCTAGTACTTCCTGCTATTACCAGCTTTCAGATTAAAACTGACAGTACAAACTTGTAGAATTTCCGAAAAGATAATTACTTTGAGGTATAACCTTAAAAAAATTCTGAACATTAACAGTATAGTTCTAATATTATGATAGGCTGAAAAATGACCCCCTAAAATATAACCATATCCTAATCCCTGGAACCTGTAAATTTTGCCACATTATGTGGCAAAAAAGGACTTTGCAAATGTGATTGATTGTGGATCTTGGAATGGAGAGATGACCCTGTGTTGTCTGGGTGGTTCCTAAATGTAATTGCAAGTGTCCTTCTAAGAAAAAGACGGGAGATTTGGCACAGATCAAAGAGGAGAAGGCACTGTGGCTGTGGAGTCAGTGATGACTTAGCCACAAGCCAACGGATGCCAGCAGTCACTAGAAGCTGAAAGAGGCAGGGAATGGCTTCTCTTCTAAAACTTTCAGAGGGAGCCTGGGTTTTCCAACATCTTAGCTTTGACCCAGTGAAACTGATTTCAGAATTCTTGACTTTGAGAACTTTGAGACCATAACCTCTTGCTCTAACAAGAAGTTTGTCATAAGTAGTTACAGCAGCCATAGGAAATTGGTGCAGATTTTGGCACCTGGAAGAGAATGCTGCTACAACCAGTACCTAAAGTGGTAGTGACTTTGATATTGGATAGTGGGCAGAGGCTGGAAGAATTCTGAGCCACATAATAGAAAGATTCCTAGACTACCTTAAACAGACTATTGGTAGAAATGGGGAATTGAAGTTGCAACCAGTGATCTTAATAACTACGTTTACTGGCTAGGCTTGGTGGCTCAGCCTATAATCCCAGCACTTTGGGAAGCTGAGGCAAGTGGGTTGCCTGAGCCCGCAGGTTCAAGACTAGCCCGGGCAACTTGGCAAGACCTCGTCTCTACAATAAATCAAAAAATAGCCAGGTATGGTAGAATGTGCCTGTAGTTCTGGATACTTGGAAGGCTGAGGTGGAAAGATTGCCAGACCCCAGCAGGTCGACGCTGGGGTAGCCATGAGTGTGCCACTGTACTCCAGCCTGGGCAACAGAGTGAGACTCCAACTCAAAAACAAAAAACAAAACAAAACAAAAACTGTATTTGCTTATTGGTTCTAGTATTTTATGTAGATGTTCTATGTATCCAATAATGCCACTAGCAAAATAACATCCAATACATTTTTTTCCCTTGGGTACTTTTTAGTTCTTATTGAACTGACTATGGAATCTTTAAAAGCGTTCTATATTTTCTTATACAGTATGATTTCTTTTGTAATATTTTATGACTATCATTAATCAAATTAAAGAAATTCCATTTTGTTTCTAGTTTGCACATTTTAAAAAACATGATTTTGTGCATCCATTGAGATAATATTTCCTATTTTAGACTATTAATATAGAAAATTAATGTATTGTGTGACATCAAAACAATCTTGTATTACAGAAAAGAAAGTTATAGCCAGTTTTCTTCTGAAAGTTGATGTTTCAGAAGAAAGTGAGGGCCAAGGTAGAGAAAACCTGCATCATTTTGGAGGATATATACATCATCATAAATAGAATGCTGCTAGAAATATGAGTTAAAGATTCTGCTGATGAGTCAGAAGAAAATGAGGAGCTTGCCTTGGAAATTTGAGGGAAGTAGATCTTTAAGATATAATGGCAGAAAACCTAGCTGAATTGCTTTACTGGAATGTGGAAAGCAATGAATTTGGATCTTTGGTGGAGGAGATTTCTAAGCAAAGTGTTGAAGTTGCAGCCTGGTTTATTTTTATTGCATATACAAAAACATGAGAGGAAAGAGATTGAGGGAAAAACTACTAAGTCAAAAGAAAGTAGGTTCGGGAAACTGGCCTATCCAGACTGCAGCAGTTGCTAAAATTAGGAGATTGGCTATTGGGAGTGTGCTAGGAGAGAAGGCCAGGAGCATAATTGGACCACTCTTTTGCTAGTGCTGAAGAGATTAGATGTGTGACTCTTGGATGACCTCTACCAAGCAGCATCCAGGAATAGATGCAGGCTTATGCAGGAAAGATCTGCAGAGGGCCCTCTGGTCTAATGGCATGAATCTCAAAAACATACATAGGAGACACAAAATTTTTGAAACTGTCATACCAGTAGAAACCCTGCCAGCCTAGTCTGAAAGGAGCAAGTTTATGGCACCTTGTTACAACAGCCATGGGAAACTAATACAGATAGCTAGCATTTTTTGAACACTTACTAAATGCCAACACTCTGCCTACTTTATATGTATTATCTCATTTAACCTAACATTAAGTCTATGATGTAGCAACTGTTGATATCGCTATTTTTACAGGTTTTATTGATTTTTGTTTACTTAGTAAGCACGTATGTGACACTTACTATTTTTTAAGTGCTTTGCAAATATCAGATTCGTTTTTAATGTCTATTTTACAGTTCATTACTCTCTCCCTTTACTTCAGGAGCCAGGTGGCTACCAGAACCTTCACTTTTTCTAATTGGTTAGTATTTTTTGTGTGTTCCATGATGCATTTGAGGTGAATTTAATCCTGTGGTGTTTTTTGTCACCTAGGTTTACGTACAGAGTTCTTCAGGGATCCCTCTTCCCATCTCCAATTCTGAGGGCTAAGTACTTTGACAGACTCACTCCAGAAGAGAGAACTGAAGCTCTCAAGAAGTGGAGAGAGGCTGGGAAGAAAAATCAGCTACCCTCTCAGTGTACTGACCAATCAGCTGATAAGTCAGGGGGAAGACCCTTACCTGGCCCTTCTGCAGTCTTTGCAATGAAGTCAGCAACTTCCTGTGCCATTAAGCAAGGAGACATATCTGTGTGTGAAACTGCTTTCGACCCACAGTGCTCTGAATCTAAGGCTTCTGACATGGCTGGCTCCTCAGGAAGTTGAGAAACCAGGATACCCCCATGGAGTTGCAAGTCGTCTTTCAAGGTTGAAAGAAGGATTTTGAAGGGTTTTTTAAACTGACAGGATGAACTTGTAGAATTTCTGAAGAGACAATTACTTTGAGGTATAGCCTTAACAAAAATTCTGAGCATTAACAGTATAGTTCTTATATTATAGTCAGCTGAAAAATGACCCCCTAAAGGATAACCATATCCTAAACTCTAGAACCTGTAACTGGTGCCTTATGTGGCAAAAAAGGACTTTACAAATGTGATTTAAGTATCACATTTGAATGCATTAAGTATGGATTCAAAGAAGAGGTACCTCTAGCAAGCAAGAGTGACTGGTATTTTTCCATAAGGGACATGAACATTTGACTAGGCTTGGAAAAGCTGATGTGGCCGGGCGCAGTGGCTCAAGCCTGTAATCCTCACTTTGGAAGGCAGAGGTGAGAGGATTACCTGAACTCAAGGGTTTGAGACCAGCCTGAACAACGCGGCGAGACCTTGTCTCTACAATAAATCAAAAATTAGTCAGACATAGTGGCACAGGCCTGTGGTTCCAACTACCTGGAAGACTGAGGCAGAAGCCAGCAGGTCTAGGCTGCGGTGGCCATGAGCAGCATGCCACTGCACTCCAGCCTGGGTGACAGAGTGAGACTCTGACTCAAAAAAAAAAAAAGGAAAAGCTGATGTGATTACTATTATTGTATGTCTGTGTATACATTTGTAATAGAGGGATATGGTTTAACCTGGACAGAGTTTAGGAAAGTGAAATATTTAATTCAGAATCTAATGCCTTTATAAAACTTTTTGGATTTTGTAAAAGCATTTTAATTGTCTTAGAAAGGCAAATATTTTCAAGGAAATTTATTTGGGATATATTTATTTTACTGGGAGACCTCATATTTCTGGGAAATGCTTTAAATGGGCAGGCTCCAATCTGAATTTTTTTAATGGAAAAAAGTAGTTTTTAGATTGCTTTAGGACTTACAGGAGATTTTCATATGGAAAAATATTAGTGATTAATTTACGGATATGTTTCTAAGAGCTTTTTAAATTGCAATGTACATAAAATAGTGTATAAATCGCACTACTTAAAATACAGTTCGTGATTACTAACAGCTTTTTATTTCCTGTGGGCAGATGCCTTTGGTCTTCTCACTGAAGACATTAGGCCTGCCTCTCTGCTCATTACAGTGTTTTCCTGAGGTGGAACCTTCATTGAGAAGGCTCAGGGAGGATTGTAGGATTCCATCAAGTATCAGCAATGTATTCCGTTCTCGGCTTCTAATCAAATAAGACCTTTGATGAGGCCCTACAGATGTTGTCAGTTAGGGAACTGAGGCCACTAGCCAGGCAGAATTCAGCTCAGCCTATGGCCCATTGGGTAAACTTCCTATATCTGAAAATTGACAATGACTGAATGTGGTGGCTTACACCTCTAATCCCAGCACTTTGGGAGGCTAAGACAGGAGGATTGCTTGAGCCCAGGAGCTTGAGACCAGCCTGGGGAACATAGCAAGACCTCACCTCTACAAAAAAATCAAAAAATTAACTGGACATGGTGGCACACGCCTGCAGTTCCAGTTACTCGGGAGGCTGAGGCTGGAGAATTGCTTGGGACCAGGAGTTTGAAGCTGCAGTGAGCCATGATTGTGCGACTGCACTTCAGCCTGGATGACAGAGTGAGATCGTGCCTCAAAAGAAAAAAAAGAAAGATTGAAAGAAACATGAAAGAAAGGAAGGAGGGAAGGAAGGAAGGAAGGAAGGAGGGAGGGAGGGAGGGGGAGAGAGGGAGAGAGAAAGAGAGAAAGAGAAAAAAAGAAAGAAAGAAAGAAAGAAAGAAAGAAAGAAAGAAAGAAAGAAAGAAAGAAAGAAAGAGAAAGAAAGAAAAACTGACAGTCATCAAAATGATACAATCAGTTTCAAAACAATCTTCCAGAGACTACTTGAGAGTTCATAATTTTTACAATTTTTTACAATACCCTACAACTTTTCTGGTGTTGTAGCCTCTAAAGAATTAAATATAAGTTGACATTAATACAGGTTGTTCTCAGGAAGTTTCTATGAGGTTCTTAGAAAAATGTGTTTTTAATGCATTTAAGGACAGAAATGTCTATAGCAAGTTTACTCTGTTGCAAATTGTGTATGCTGGCTTTAGTTATGACAAAGAAACTTGTTTCTACTGAGTAAAGTCAGGTGCTATTATAAAATCATGTGTTCTTGTTGACATTCTTTTAAAATTCTGTCTCTGTCTGAAAGTTGTCAGCCACCAGTCATCCAGAATTTCCTTCATGAATCTCCATGCTCAAGTTCAATGTCTACATGAAAGTCTAATTAATGATTATTGAACTGTTATCCTCAGGGCTTACTCTTTTGCCTGCTGTCTGCTATCCTGGTCAGACATCTTTTTGTAGCCTTTTGATATTATTGCAAATAGTCTTTTATTTAGACTGATTCCTAGACTTTCAGAATCTCGCATGCTAATGGAAGTTCCTTTCTGCTTCCTTATGATTTTTTAAATAAACCTTTTAATAAATAATATGTAGTGAAAAACTGTCATCTTTCTTGAAGACACCAGTGGTTATTAGTATTAGAACACACCTTTTACCAGAATTTTGTTTTGGACTTTTTTTGAATATGAAAGTCACTGATGTTATATCATTTGTTATCTTCATAGCATCTAGTATTAGTTCCCTGAGAGCATCATCTTCTGAAAAATAAAACTTTAGAAATATACTCACTTGTAAATAAAAGATTAGAACTGAAGAATAAAAAGAATATGCCAAAAATACTACTTAAAAGGTCTATTTCCAAGACATGAATTATCTGTACATATGAATAGAGGAAAATGTTGTGTGTTCATGTTATGGGGTCACAATCTTACATTCCAAAATTCCTAAAGCTCTGAAAATTGAAATACTTTTTCCAAAGTTAGGCATAAATTCAATGCCCTGAACAAATTAAAGGCTATTTATATACTTCACTTAAGGGAATCATTTATATATTTTCCTACAAAATTATTAATGTATTTTATGGTTGAGTGCTAAACTATATTGTCTTTTTAAAATTTGGACAATTTTGAATTCTGAAACACTCTTATGCAAAAGAGATTTGGACCCTGTATTAAACCCGTAAAGCGTCTCATTTATAAGTGAATAACTCTTACACAAATCATAACTGAGTTATTATGATCTGTTGCATTTTGGTGTTCAACATATTTCACCAAATGTGGGGAAGACCAAGCATTATATTATTACTCCTCATAGCCAAGAACATCGATTAATAATATGCATTTTAGCATAAAATTTTCTTACAGAATATTTATGAAAGCATTGAATGGGGTTCCCAAGATGAACCCTGGATGTCAAAGATCTATGTGCTCTCACCAGGGCTAAAGTTCTCACTGGACACTCAGTGGGTAATTTGAGACTATTGGCCACCTCTGATTTCAGACTGATCCAGGAGCCATTGGTCATCTAAAATGAAAGAGCACACAACACGGATGGAGCTGGAGATCAACTTAAGGGAACTGACTCAGAAACAGAAAACCAGATACCACACGTCCTCACTTCTATGTGGGAGACAAATGGCCACAAAGATGGAAATAATAGACACTGGAGACACCAGTAAGAAGGAGGTGGGGAGGGAGTTTAGGGTTCAGAAACTACCTACTGGATACAATGTTCACTCTCTGTCCAAAAGGTCACCTGAGACCCAATCCCCACCACAACACAATAAATCCATGTAACAAACATGTGCCCTCTAAGTCTAAAATAGCATATTTGGTACCTGTGAAGGAGAGATATAAAGCTGGCAAACTACGATCGGTGGGAAGCTGGGTGCCCACATGCTATTACTAGAGAGAGAAAACATTTCCCAGGATTTGCTATGTATGCCTCATACCCATTTTTTTTAAAAAGAGTATACAATTTTTATTTATATTAAGAATTCTTTAAAATAAGTACAATATGTTTATTTCACTGAACAGAAGTTGAGCAAAGCTAAAAGTTGTTATATTAAGTTGTACTTACAACTGTAACAAAACTGACATATTCTGAAACTTTCATACAATTGTGACCATAATTCAGTTGCTGGATTTCACACAGTCACTGGGTTGATACACACTGCCGGACAGCAGATGAATTACATGGAAAGTGTCAAAACAACTTTATGAATTTCAAATATGTTTATGCATAGAAAAGTACAAAAATACATCTATAAAATTGCTGATAGACTCTACTTGGACAGCAGAAGCAGCCCAGGTTGCTGGTGGAAGTCAGTAGGAAATCCTACTTGTTCAAAAGGCATTTGGAAGTTGCAAAATGAATGCCTAGTTGATTAAATTAGATATATGTGAAGATCTGTGTTTTGAAGCTTTCTAGTGGGGAGAAATATTTTCAACCACTAATTGCTTCATAAACTGATTTGTATAAAGTGGCCAAATGCTTAAAATCATCTCTAAAGTTTTTTAATCATCCATGAGAACAAATGGCAACACCAGATACTTAAACAGCTTTTGAATAAAATTACAAAATGCTTTATTTCATGAGAGGCTGTACTGTGCTTTGAAGTGTATTTCTGTGACTTTATTGATATGGGTGAACACAAGAAAACAAAAATATGTAATTGGAGGAGGGATGCAATTTAATTTTCTTTTTAAGAATGGCATTTCATCAGTCCAGAGCAAGTTCTTTGCAAACTTTAGTATCTGTTTCATTGCCACACAGGCAAAACAAAGTATTTTCCAAGAATGTTGATCTAGTTGTTGCAATCTCAATCAGCCAAGTGATAGACACTGAACAAACCCCTATAAAGACTTCTCCATAAAATTACAATCTTGACTTAAATCAAGAATGGGCAGTCCTATAATGCCAAGTGTCAATATTGATGCCCAAATAACTTTGCATTCAATATGTCTTGCTATTTCATCTACCTAAATGGATGCTATTGGGGTTTTTTTAAAGCCTCTGTCTTTTTTAAGTGCTCAGAATTAAGCAAACTTTAAGTGAATTGTAGTAAATAATTCAAGCTGTAAATTATCTTGGCCTTTAATACATCAAAAGCAAGACTAATATTAATATTGAAATTTTTCACTATGTTACTGGGCTTGAGAAACAGAAACTGGCAGAGATTAATTAGTTGACCTGAATCTCAATGTCTTTTTTGTGGTAGGATAAAAAGGGAACATTCTATAACCTGTTACCCTAGTACCTGCATTATTTTAAATCTCTCCAGAGTTGATAATTTCATGCCACAGTCAAGGTCAGTCCTGGCAAAAGAAGAAAGTCTGCTTTGCTTTATTTTTTTAAAAGGCTTTCTCTGAACTTGAAATAAGAGAAAGTTGAAAAAAATAAGTTGAATAAAATGAGTTTAAAACAAACATGCAGATTGGCAGTGCACTGTCAAATGCCCCTGTCCTCTGTACAGCTCTCTGCGGGAAGCTCTTTGCTGTCAAGAAGGTCGTTTTCTTTGAGTGTAGCTGGCAAGAGTCTCTGATCATCCTTACAACTAGTTCAGGAGAAAGGTCTGGATATATATCTGTCTTTCAATCCATTCAATGAAGTATGACACATTGCTGTAAACACCAGGCCCCAGGACCTTGGAAAAGCAGACGGAGCCCCAGGAAGTCAACCCAAATAATGTCCACTGTCCTCCAGGGCGCTCACAGACAAGAGGCCCGCCACTGTCCCCCTGTAATGGAGAGCAATGGGTGTTAATCACTGGCATTCAGAGCCCTGACGGCATCCATGCTATCCTGAGGGTACAATGAAACTCAACCCAGTGTAACCAACATGGAAAATTTCACCAAAGCTTTTCTTGTCAGCCTGTGGAGGGAGTATGCTTTCCACTGTAGAAATGGAAATTTCAATGAACATCTTCAACTGTGATCATTAAAAGGAAGGGGAATGGCTTGGGAAGAAATTACATTCTTTCTTCCCATGAAATTAAAAGACATTTTTCTGTCATTTCCTGCACTTATAAAAATATATCATAAAATTTTGTTAAAATATCAGAACTAATTAACTCATAATTGACCTCATTCTTCAAGTATGATTTATCTTATAATTGTAGAAAATACCCAAAGTGGAACAAAGATTTCCCCCACATACACACAGTACCATAAAAACATTCTAAAATAGCTCTTTGTTTTCAAAATTCTTGCTATGTGAATGCACACATTAATAATAACACAATTTGAGGTCTCTTACTGTGCTTTTTAGTGGTTCTTAGGACTTATTTATTTGCCATATTTAATAGGAATATTAAATATATTTAATAACTGTAATATATTATTTACAGTTAAGTATTTTGTTTATAGCCTGTATTTTATATCAAATATAGGGAGATTTTCATTTTTGATATTTAAGTTTAAGTATTCTAATTAAATTTATTCAGATTTACCCCCAAAATACAGTTTACAATAAAATGCTGCGGCATTATAGAGATTAATATTTGCTACATCTGAGATCAGAATAGATAGTGTTCGATATGGTCTCAAAAGAGAGAGAAGTTGATACCAGAAAAAATAAGAAAGTATGTAAACTCACTATGGAAAATTACAAATACCCTTCACCCTACAAGACTTTCAAACTTAGAAGCATATCAATGGTATTCCTATTTGCTAATCTGTTAAATAACAAGGATAATGTTTCTTGATGCTCTTCTAAATATTTTCCATATATTACTTAATTTTTTCAAAATCCCTAAGAATTGATATTATTTAGTATTCCTACACTCTGTGAAGATAAAACTGAAGCACAGGTTAAACAACATGTTCATTGGCAAAGCCAGGATTTGAAATCAGACAGCATGGCAACAAGACTGCAGCTTTTTTTTTTGAGTTGGAGTCTCACTCCATCACCCAGGCTACAGTGCAGTGGCACACTCATGGTCACCCTGGCATCGACCTGCTGGGCTCTGGTGATCCTTCCACCTCAGCCTTCCAAGTAGCCGAAACTACAAGCACACACTATCATGTCCAGCTAATTTTTTTTTACATTTATTGTAGAGACGAGATCTCGCCAAGTTGCCCAGGCTGGTCTTGAACCCATGGGCTCAGGCAATCCACTCACCTTGGCCTCCCAAAGTGCTGAGATTATAGGCTGAGCCACCGAGCCCAGCCAAGACTGCAGATTTTTAACTGCCAGATCACCTAGCTTCTTAGGAATGTCAGTGAATATTAGTACCATGCAAAATAAACTGAATTTTTTATTGTACCATATGCTTCTGTGGAAGTGGCAATCTATAAATTGCTTTCTAGTGCCCTAAGTCTACATGATAAGCATAGAACTTGCGAGGAGTGGAATACATTTTTCTGCCTGAGAGCCTAACTGAATTTTTTTTTTTAGCAAAATTTCCTGGAAACATTTTACTAATCATTTCCATCTCACCTTACATAAGATACAAACTAAGATGCTAAGTCATTTAGGTTGAGCCATTTATTAAACCTGAAAGTGATGAAAATGGGAAACCCTTGGATGCTGGTACCTTTTCATTTATAGATCAGTAGTGTAACCAAATAATGACCTAGCATCTATTCTTTGCAAGGTTCTATGCTACACACAAATGAAGAAGGCACTACTTTTGTCACAGAGCAGTCAAAAGTCTGCTTGGGTAACAAGAATAACTTTATATGAAAGCAAAATCAAAGGGCTATCAAGAGGACTTCAAAGGAATGAGCTATTACTTCCAGGTGGAGGGGATACAAGTGCCTTCCTGAGAGGCAGGTGTTGAGTTGGGCTTGGTGAGTCAGGTGGGTGTTCCACCAGGTGGAAAGCATGGTTAAGACCAAGCCATTCAGCATGGAAGAGAGGATACAGATCACAGCACAATTTATCCACTCTGTCCTTTTGGTCTTCTTTTCTTCTTCATAATATTGGGCTTTTATGGTTGCCTTCAGTATTAATTTATAGACCTCCACCAAGAGACCTATGCTCCCAATGTGTCCTGTTGATGCAATTACAGAAACTAGTGCATGTTGTATAATGGAGGTTTTGGTATAAAAATGTGCTCCTGACCTAGTAAAAAGTAGCTTTTGGTTGTTTTGTGTTGTGTTTTGTTTTCTACCTGAGGCTGTGTTAGAGCCTATCTGGTCTGCATTGAAGACATTGATGGCATTGAATTCCCACTACTGAAGATGCTGGCAAGACCTACTTCCTATTAGAAGCCACAATATAAACATGCCTGTGCCCAGGCCCTCAGTTTCCTGTCAAGGAATCACCTCACCTCCCCTCCTTCAGCAGTTGCCAAGAGATGATCTTGAATATGTGCCAAGAGGTGCCACTTTTTGGTAAACTTCCAAATCACATTGGGGAAAGGAAGAAATGTATCTGTTAATGATTGCTATGAGAATAGGGTAGTTAGTGGCTGAGCATCTGGGCCCTGAAGCCAGACTGCCTGATTTCTTATCCTCACTTTACCACCTTCATGCTGGCTGATCTGGGGCAAATTAATCTCTCGGCTCTCTTGTTTTCTTGATCTGTTTTGGGAAAGCAATGACACTGTCACATGGGGTAATTGTGAGGATTAGATGAGCTGTTAAAAAGCATTTAGCAGACAGTCTGGAACACACCAAGCACTAAACTGATAGCTGTTAATAGTAACATAATTTATCTCCATTGAACGTCCAAGTAAGTGCCAGACAGATTTATGAAAGACAGGGGTTTTCACATACGTTCACTCAGTGAACCCTTTAAGCATCCTACAAATTAGAAATGGCCTCATTTGATGCATGAGAAAACTGTCTGGAGAGGTTAGACCCCTTCCCAGGTTGTAGTGCTCCTGCTGGCAGAGATGGGCCCCAAGCCAAATCTTCCAGGCTGCAACTCCCATGCCCATGTCATGCTGCCTCCTAAAACACTTGTTGTTTATGGTGTGGGAAATCAAACCTGGTCTTCTACCACCGTCCACTTCAACCGGAAGACTTGTGACCATGAGGCGGAAAGGAGGGTGACCTCGAGAAAAGGCCAAAGGAACTGTCTGCCTCCCTCTTTCCCATGACATCTGTCTAAGGAAACACCACTGGGCCATTTCCAATCCCCTGTTTTCTTTTCTAGTGTGGACTATCAGGATGAGTGTGGTAGCTCATCCCTGTAATCCCAGCACTTTGGGAGGCTGAGGCAGGAAGACTGCTTAAGGTCAGGGATTCAAGACCAGCCTGGACAACATAATTAGACACCATCGCCACAAACAATTTAAAAATTAGCTGGGTGTGGTGTCACATGTCTGTAGTCCCAGCTACTTAGGAGGCTGAGGTAGGAGGATCACTTGAGCCCAGGAGTTCGAGGCCGTAGTGAGCTAGGTTCACACTACTGAACTTCAGCCTGAGTGAGAGTGAGACCCTGTCTATTAAAAAAAAATCTAAATAATTTTTTTAAATGGACTACCAAATATGCTGTTTATGTTGAATTAGTAGCAACAATTAATGATGGCCATTAATGATGGCTGGATGAGGTGAACAGGAGCAACTGCCTTTCCCTGTTGCTGACCAAGGGCAGTGCTCCTCACATGGCAGATGCGAAGGTGAAGGTATTGGAATGGGGAGGATGCAGTAGCTAGGGGAACTGCTCCGCACTGACTAGACAAGCACATGCTGTGAATAAGTAAACCCTGGGTGACAAATGGCTTCCAAGCAGTGATCCCCGAGGGCCATGCAAGAATAGTCATGAGTTGAGGGGTCACTGAAACTACAGCTGAGCTGAATCTCCTTGGTGACCAGGAGGTGACCTACCATGCAGGAGTCGACGGTGCCAGACTCATAGCCTGCACATATCATCCGGGTGGTGATGGTCTTCATGTCAAAATAGGACTGACACTGCTCCAGAGAAATGATGCGGACCTCTCCCTCCTGCAGCTTAAAAGGCACTAGAAGAGATGGAGGAGGGGTGGGACGGGGAGGGGGAAGGAAAGAAAGGGGAGGAGGAGGAAAGGGGGATGGAGAGGAAGAGAAGAAAGAAAGGGAAAGGAAAAGAGGAGGAGGAGGAGAAAGAAGGGGAAGGAGGAGGAGAAAGGGAAGGGGGTGGCAAGGAAAGGGAAGGGTCGGGAAGGGAATGGGAGAGAGAGAAGGAGAAGAAAGAGAGGGATGGGAGAAGAAGTAGGAGAAAGGAGGAGGGAGGGTGGGAGGGGTGGGAAGGGGAGGGAAGAGGGAGGAGGAGATAGAGATGGAGAGAGAGAGAAGGAGAAAGGGGGGAAGAGGGGAGGGAGAGAGGAATGGGAAAAGGAGAAGGGGGGAGAGGGAGAAGAAGGAGATTGAGGGAGAAAGGAGGAAGGAGGAAGAAGGAAGAAAGAAAAAGAAGAATATATATATTTAAGATGGCAAAATGGCTCAAATGGGAGGCTGACCAGATATGAAATGGAAATAGCGTATGGACATTTTTATACCAATAGAACCATATTCTTCACCCAAAATGTCATTGCAAAGACAGGACTTGCTTGGAATCAGAATTTTCCAATTACTAGTGTTCATAGCAATTCTAGGGGAAATCCCTTCACTTTACCAATGAGGAAACTGAGGCACAGACTAATTAAGTAACTTGGCTCATGCTTTTCCCCTTTTTATTATAAGCTATGACAAGAGCAACAGCTACTACTAGGAAAAGAGAAAATATCAGGCTGGAGATCATCCAGCTGCCAGCCCAGTATCAGCTCAGCATGACCGTCCTGCTCTGCTACTGCGGAGAATACTTAGGAAGTGTAACTTGGAGAGGCTCCCCTATTCTTGGTAAAAAGAGTATCTCATCAGATGTAGCCATGATTTGATGTAAGAGCCTTTAATCCTAGAGGGGGTTGACAGAGAGATATCGAAAAGGACAACGCCCTTCTTCAGTATTGACAGAGAGCATATGTGAATTACATCTTGCTAGAAAGTTCTTGCAGGATGACAATGGGTTTCTTGCAGCAAGACAGTGTGAATCCATGCTGCTAAGCCATTCTACAAAATCACATTCACCGTTCTTCTTTTAAACAGTGATGGGGAAGCATCACTGGGTGCTTTATTGGAAGGAGGAGTGATGAAAAAACTGCTAAGCAAATGTTTTGAAAAAAATCAGCGTCATGCAGACAGTGAAAGTTTTATGAGTTGCCAAAAGAATAGTACAAAAAACACTAACAGTTACGGGGTATGAGTGGTAGACTGGGCACCTACGCGCAGCATCATCTGGGCCTTATCGCCTTTCATATTTACAACAATCTTGCAAGGTAGACAGTTGCTTTAATTTTTTTCCGTTTCATACCAAGCTAGAAAGTAGTGCATTGGGGTTACCCAGAGCCTTCTGACTTAATTTAGATCCTTGCTTTCCATGCTACACTGTACATAAGGCACGAGCAAGAGGTTACACTATTGCTCAGTTTGATACTGATATTGTGAAAGGGATACAAGTAGAAATAATAGATAGCATAGTCTGCTCTTGTATTACAGTGCTAACTATAGCTTTTTAAAAATGAGATGCATAGAAATGGTGACATCCTATGTCTAACATCATATGACTACCATATGTCTAATTCAAAATTCTTACATGGGAGTTTTTTTCCCGAAAAACTCATTTATTTCTGTCTATTGACTTTTTTCCCCTTCTTTAATTGATCACATAAAAAAGAAACTCAACCTTTCTCAAAACTTAATGAAGTCTTAAGAAAAAAGTTCCTTCAAATATGCAATTTCTAAGGTCAATAATGAGATGCTAAGATACATCACCATTCTTGAGCACCACAGTGTTATACTTAATATAATCAGAGAGGTCAGCACTTACAGTTAAAGAAAATGCCTCATTGATTCAATCATATTCTAAACGTGAAATAGGTCAAACAGAATGAGAGTTCATTATGGAGGCTGAGAGGAAGTATGGAGCACACATTTTTAATTTCTATGTCTTTAGTGTGTTCACCTCAACTATAGAGCCAAACTATTTTAATCAATTTAAATAGGAAAAGAGCAAGTCAATTTTTTTCCAGAAGGACTTACAGATTATGTTGCAGATAAAACCAAATCGTAACCCAGAATTGGAAACATCACCTGCAGCTCAACTGCAAAAGCAACACTGCAGCAGACAGAGGCCCCAAGGGCTCCTCCCTCCCAATGGCTCCTATTTTCCAAGGCATTCATATAAGATAGCCCCAATCATGGCTAGAGATGGCCCAAAGCACAGCTGACTGATAGATCTCATTCCTGTATGACAACCCCAAAGCATCACTAGTGGCTCATGGAGAAAGATTCTAAAAGATTTTTGAGACCACATTTAAGCTTGACAGTTGCCATGATGGATTTTCTTTTTTCTTTTTTTGTTTCAGAATCTCACTCTGTCACCCAGGCTGGAGTGCAGTGGCATGCTCACAGTCACCCAAGCGTTGATCTGCTGGGCTTAGGTGTTCCTTCCACCTCAGCCTTCCAAGTAGCCAGAACTACAGGTGTGCCCTACCACATCTGACTAATTTTTTATTATATTGTAGAGACAAAGTCTCACCAAGTTTCCCAGGCTGGTCTCGAGCTCCTGGGCTCAGGCAATCCTCTCGCCTTGGCCTCCTAAAGTACTGGGATTACAGGCTTGAGCCACTGTGCCTGGCCCATGATGGATTATTAGCATCTATGATTTATATGTTCACCAAGTATATACCATACACTATATTTTTATAAGTGAAAACAGGGAATGATGGCCAAAGGCTAAGCAGAAACGGTGCTTGTCAGCTATGAGCTAACAGGTTCCTGGGGATGGCAGCTTACTTTTGTTGCCCATGTGGCCCCAGCCTGTGATGTAGCAATAGGTGTCGGGTTCCAGCCACTGCCGTGGGCTGGGTAAGCACACGGGCCGGACATAGCTCGTCTCGTTGACTTCCTCACTCAGCTCAACGATGCTGATGTCATAATCCACCACGGCCCGACTGTAGCGGGGATGAAGGATGATGGTCCTCACAGAGCGTGTCTGCATGAACACTGACGGGTGGTCCAGATTGTTGATGCCAAGCACCACCTTCCAGATGCCAGCATTCTCCCTCCTAAAATCACAACCCAAGAGCTATTGACATCTTGAAAGCAAAAGATTCACACGTGATTTTTAAACATCCTATTGATGTAATAATGACTATTTTCCTGTATTGATGGACTTTTTTTCATTTACTCTTTTTTAAAAAAAATTTCAATAGCTTTAGGGGTATACATGGGTTTTGGTCACATGGAGACATTGTACAAGGGGAGGGTCCAAAAAACCCTGGAATTTATTTATTGCTACATGTTTAAATATCATTCACCTTCAAAGTACTCTCTTTTTGATGCAATACACCTATCGAGATGCTTTTCCCATGGCTCAAAACAGTTTTTGAACTCATCAGTTTTGATGCCTGTTAGTGCTTCTGCTGTTTTTTGTTTCATCTCTTCCACATCGGTAAAATATTTCCCCTTGAGAAGCTTTTTTTCTTCTGGGGGAAACAAAAAAGTCACTTGAGGTGAGATCAGGGGATTAGGGAGGGTGGGTCATGGGGATCATGCCATTTTTGGTCAAAAACTGCTGAACTCTCAGTGTGTGGTGTGTGCAGGTGTGCTTATAAATCACCCATCATGAAATGGGCAAATTCATAGAAAGAATCTCAAAAAAAATAATTCATTGAAGCCAAAAGCAGCCTCTCACAACATTAGCTAGTACACTGATGCCAAAGGATTACCAGAACACTTGCCTATCAGGGGAAGTCTGTACTACAAGGGGCCCACCCTCCAAAAGATGATTCCATATTCTTTGGTGTCCTTCCTCGAATAGTGGCAAAAAAATAAACAGAATACAGTAATCCCCTGATGTATTCCTCCACAATCACAACACCACTGTGATGTTGTAGTAATAATCACTGTGATCCTTTCTTTATTTTGCATCAGAACTTTAATTACCTATGTACAAATCCCCAAACCATGCAGGTTTCATATTTGTCTGTTTTTCTTTGCTTTGTTTGACTAGACATTCCTTTGGTCCTTTTTTACAAAAAAAAAAAAAAAACTGCATTAAAATTACAGTTCATTTATTTAAAAACTTTTCAGAAAAAGATTTGAAATGCATAAGTAAACTTATCACATGTCCAAAAAATAATGGCTATTTTCATGCCTACTTGGCAATGCATGCATGTAAGAGACATGCATATAATGCCCTGAGTGGTTAGTAAATAAGTATTATTGTTGTAGAAAGCACAGCTCATGATTCTTGAAGGGAGTTAGTCTTAAAAACAACACATGTTCAGTTTTAAAGGCAGACAGGGTAGTTATTGCTTCACTGAATGAGAAAGATAATGAAAAGCCATGAAAAAGAGAGATGAAGACAACCCTACAAGAAAGAGCAAGTACCTCAAAGAAATGTAAAGTTTTCAGCGGAACCTTCAACATATTTCAAGCCAAGGGCTTAAAATGATCACTCACAAGCTTCAATAGTTAGTCTGAGTCCACTGTTCTTGAACACTTGTTGTCAACATTTTAGCCAATTCTCACCTGAAAACACTTTCTTCACTTGGCTTCCAGTTCTTACTATGCCCCAGAATTCCTCTAATCTCATGGACCTCTCAGTCTTCTATTCTGGGTTCTCTTTCTTGGCCTTCAGTATTGATATTCAAGTGCTTGGGGACTCTACCCTCAACTTCTCATTTCAGCCTCTCTTGAGGATTGCATCTAGCCCAATGGTTTTAAACATCATGATCCCCAAATGACTCCCAAATGTGTATCCCCAGCTCCATCCTCTCCTGAGCTGCAGATTGGAATGCTCCATGGTCTATTCAACACACTCCTTGGATGTTTGATGATAGCCAATATTTACTGAGGGTATACCACACAAGCACTCAGAAATCATGTTACAGTGATTTAATTCTTATAAACACCAGTTACCCAGCTGAATCTTCTCTTTCTCTTACACCCAACATCTAATGTACCAGCAAGTCTTCAACACTCCTACTTTTGAATATGCCCTGCATCTTACTATCTTCCTTCCCCTCCTCTCCTGTTACAATCCCAAACTAAGACACTCTCATCTACTTGGACCATGTAATGGCCTTCCAAATGGTGGCCCTTCTTCTAATCTTAGCTCCTATGGTACATTGTTCTAACAGCAATCAGGGTGATTTTTTTTTTAAATCAGAGTCTCAATATGTTGCACAGACTGGAGTACAGTGGCACAATCATAGCCTACTGCAGCCTCGACCTCCTAGGCTCAAATGATTCTCCTGCCTCAGCCTTTCTAGTAGCTTGGACTACAGACGTGTTCCATCAAAACTGACCAATGTTGCCTGAATGATGCACATTTGTATACCTAACCCTTAACTGTACCCCACAATTTTATAATTAAAAAAAAATGTTTTAAAAAAAACTGACCAATGTTTTCTATTTTTTGTAATGATGAGGTCTTGCCATGTTGCCCAGGCTGGTCTCAAACTCCGGGGCTCAAGTAATCCTCCTGCCTTGGCCTCCCAAAGTGCTAGGATTATAGGCATGAGCCACCATGTCTGGCCCCAGTGTGATCTTTTTGAAATAAAACTAGATCAAGTTCATCTCCTGCTCATCATTCTCCAGGACTCTGTGATACACTTGAGATAAATTCTAGACTCCTTTTCTTGGCCTCTGAGGCCCTATACAATATGCCCTATTCTAGCCCCAAGGACTTTCTATTTTTTTTGTTTTGTTTTGAGTTGAAGTCTCACTCTCGCACATGCTAGAGTGCAGTGGCACATACACAGCTACTGCAGCCTCAACTTGCTGGGCTCAGGCGATCCTTCCACCTCAGCCTTCCAACTAGCTAGAACTATAGATACGCTCCACCCAGCTAATTTTTTGTTTTATTGTAGAGACTGGGGCTTGCTATGTTGCCCAGGCTGGTCTCAAACCCCTGGACTCAGGCAATCCTCTCACCTCCACCTTCCAAAGTGCTAGGATTACAAGTGTGAGCCATCATGCTCGACCTGTATGTCATTTTAAAACATTTATTATTGGCAGACTCCAATCACAACGGCAAAGTCTATTGTTCATCACTCCCTCCAACCCCTCCTTCATTTTCAGTCACTCCTTCACTAGAGGGGCCCAGATAAAGACATGGACATTGATTAGACCACAGTGTTGTGGAGGGGTGGTGCCTGATACTGCAGAACTGTGAGCCAGCCACACTACCACCACCCCTTCTTAGGATCTTGCAATCAAATCAACTAAAGCAGGTTGACTTCACCATCTAGGCCAGTTGTTTTTAAACCCAGATTAAACATGGAATCCTCTGGGGAACTTTTAAAGTAGTGATTCTCTGAGCATCACCCCTTATCAATCGAAACAATTGTCATCTGGGGCCTGGGAGTCAGTATTTTTAAGAGTAGTAGGGGGGTCTCAGGCAAAACCCCACCACACCTCTCCTTAACTTGGCATATCTCTCTTCCCCATCAGCATGGCAACTCAAACGGCAGATTTCAGGAGAGTGAGGAGGAGGGACCAAGGCAGGCACTCACACTGTTTTTAGTATTGTTGGATACTTGGGCCAGACTCTAAGAAGAGACTCCTCCTAACAGGCATGCATTCCGTCCTTTGTTCATTTAAACAAACAAAAAACTTCAGAGCTATCAAGAGAGGAACTATTGTCATTCAGTGAGTAGATAGAGATAGAAATAGAGAGAGAGAGAGAGATAAAGATAAAAAGCAACTTCTCTATGCCAAGCATGGTGTTGGGATTAAAATAATAAGCATGTAAGACATGATTCTTGCCTATACAAACTCTAGAATTGGACGAAGATGGACAATTGAAGAAACAATTATAAAAAATTTGCAGGAAGTGCAATTCACATAAGCATAAGCATGACAAAGAATGTTACAGAATTATTTTTAGGCCATAAAGCTGTCACAAAAAACATGTTCTTCTTTCTCTTTCTCTTTCTTCCTTCTTTTCCTTCTTTCTCCCCTCCCTTTCTTCCTTCTTGCCCTTTCCTTTTTATTCCAAAGGTGTAACTGCATAAACATCTTCATTCCAAAGGAGTACGTGAACAGACATTTGAAAAATTCAGCAAGCACCAAGCTCCTATTGTTTTAGACACCTTAAAGCGAGCAATAATTTATTTCAAATTTCTGCCTATTGAAGAGCTTCTTGCCCTAGAATTGAGTTACCAAGCTAAGAAAAACACTCACCCATCTGTTTAAATCACAAGCAGTATTTGGAACACTTGAACATTCCAAATTACTTGTAACAACATTCAATAACATCAAAATTCCAGACTTCATTACTGTCTCAGATTTGATGTGTCTAATGTTTTTAAAAAAAGGTGTAAAATAAAACTATTAAACAGTAACTTGTATCCAGTAGTCTTTTGGTATATAAGCTACTGTCCCTGTGGCATTAATATCCACCAAAAGCAAAAAAAGAAATGTGCACAGGAAATTCACATACATCTTTGTATTCAGTGATGATATTGTTCTTTTTGATTTTTGCTGAGTATGATGAGAAAAATACTGTATCTTTTAACATCTTTTCCCCAGAGTCTGGCAAAAGAAACAAAATACACACACAAAAGAAAAAAAAAAAAAAAACAATCTATCATGGGGAAGGGATTCCAAGGTGAGGGAGATGTACACACATGGTGTTTGCTACACCTAGCAAGTGCTAGACAGGACAAGTCAGGAGTTCAGCAGAGCTGGGTGGAAGCAACGAGAAGGAAGCAATGTCAGGCTCCGTGGATGCCACAGGAGTTTAACATTCGTTCAATTGTATCCAGTGGAGACACACACATGGGAACAGATGATGTTCATGGCCATTTCAGTCAAAAGAGCTAAATTTGTCTGTAAAGAAAGAAAAATCAAGTACAGCAGCTGAAAATCTTCAGCATAAAGAACACTACTTCCCACCTGGTTGTCAGACCTCACCACGGCAGCAAAAACCAGCGCATCCTTACAGAAGTCCTTGCCAAGAACCTCACACTCTGAGCATGAAGAAGCAGGCCCTGTGATCACCCACCGACCACAGTGAAAATGGCTGAGGATGCAAGAAGACCTTTTTCTTCCTTCATTCTTGCTGTAGATGGTATTTCATTCCCCAAAATTCATATGAAGGGTCTGATTTGCCTTATGATTATACTATTGCTTAAGTAATAACTACTTTATAGGTGGCATTGCGATAATATGATTTCGACTTATGATTCTTCAATTATCAACTCTAGAAAGAAAACTCAGCTACTTACATGCATCAGATGCACAATAGCATCTAGAGGAATTTATACAGAATTGCAGGCACAATGTTTCTGGATGTAATAATCAGTCCCTTTGTTCTACAGTTTGATACACTCAACTCTAGTTTAGACACAAAAATGTCACATTTTCACTTAATTCAGTGAGACAAACTTAGAAATTTTCTATCTTTGTCTTTTCTGGAGTGTAAACATTTTCCTTATTTGACTTTTTCTGATTTTGCTTTGGATATCTTATATTTAATATTTTTCCTTTTTAACAAAAGAAAATTAATCATTATAATGAATATTTGTGATAAAAATTGCAAGTCTTATTTGTGATAAAAATTTACAAGTCTTATTCCAGAAATAGCATAGCTAAATGGTGCTTTGGAGATCGTTTGAAGGTTATCAAATCCATGCTAAGTGAAGGATTTTCACACTATGCCATAACTGCTGTTCTACAAATTTTGGGAAATGCTTGCTTTCAACATTGTGCTCTGCCCTTGGTATTCTAAAAGGGTTATCTGTAACAGACAAAGTGAACAGGCTTTATTTAGACTTGGGTGATTGCAGTGTAAATGTGTGATAGGGCTGGGGAAAAGTCACTAAGTACAGACTGTGTCACATAAGCCCTGCCCACCCTGAGGGCATCTACCTCTCAGCTCCAGAAAATGTCTGTCATGTTACAATGCCCAATGGGATCTGACCTTCCAATTGTCCAAGGGAAGCTAAAGTTCTGGATTTTACGCAAAGTATGCATGGTTTTAAATGCTGGCTAAACATTTTTAAATGTATACAATAAGCAAACCAGACTGGCAGCCTAGATTCCTCATTATTGTACAATCTCTCCTTTACAGTTTTCCAAGTGTTTCTAGACACTTTATTTCAAATAATCCTCACACCAACTGTGAGATGTAAAGAGAAGAGAAGAGACAGCAATGACTCAAAGCAGATGAGTGATTTGTCTGAAGTCACAGTATGGTAACATACTAAATTGTTGGTCCTTTGATCACTCCGCCACACCCTTACCACTAAACTTGTCTCAAACAAAGAGAAGAGTCAGTGGGCATCCGCACAGTAATGAGGGACTGGCCACAGGAAGGAAAAGCATGTTGGATGCATGGAGACTCTTGGATGACTGACAAGATGGTGAACAGAAGAAAGATATGTCCTCCTTTCTGTCTGAACGTGTCTCCCATATGTGATGGGGAGCTAACCATCATGGATAAAATGACAGAAACTGGACAATTCTGTTATGCTGGGTTCAAAAAAAAAAAACCAAGAGAAAGACACAAACATATATCCTAGACATTCGAGAATCAGATTTCAGAATGTTTTGGGGGGATAAAAAAGACAATGATGATTATATAGCCTGGGAGTCTTAACTCAACAGAGTAGGGAGAGTTTAAGGGCCAAATTCTGATACCACAGTCACAAATAATTGTTGTATGTAAGAAAAGGAAGAATCACTTGAACAGTGAAAGTGACTACCTAGGGACCAGAATTTTTAAATTGGAAAGTCTATTATAGAAGAATGGCATGAAACCATAGTGACTGTCAGAAAGTCTTAGTCATAGAATGAGCAGGGATTTTTCTAAAAAGGAAAAATTAAAATGGCTTCTTGGCAAAATAATGTGTAAAAAGAACAAGAGAAAAATTTCTGCATGTGGCAGATAATTTAATTGATAACTATAGCAAAGCAGAACAATTTGAAGCTTTCTTTTTTCTTTCCTTTACTTTTAATTTCTACGTTCAAAGGTAATATTCTTCAGACAAGATCCACAATATTCATCTTCCATGAGATAAAAAGATACAGGTATGTAATACATATAAATGAGAAGTTAACCGGGCTCGGTGGCTCAGCCTGTAATCTTGCGCCCTTAGGAGGCTGAGGTGAGTGGGTTGCCTGAACCCGCGGGTTCAAGACCCGCCTGAGCAGCGAGACCTCATCTCTACAATAAATCAAAAAATCAGCCGGGCATGGTAGTGCATGCCTATAATTCCGGCTACTTGGAAGGCTGAGGCGGAAGGATCGCCGGAGCCCAGCAGACCGAGGCTGCGGTGGCCGGGAGCAGCCACTGCATTCCAGTCTGGGCGACAGAGTGAGACTCCAACTCAACAACAACAAAAAAAAAAATGTGGAGTTGATGGGTGGTCCAACACATGGGGGAAGTTGGTGGGAGATCACTGACCCTACAGCAATGAGCTGACATTTCTAGTTTCAGGTAAATTACAGCCCTAACTGCTAATCAGGACTACAGAGGCAATTACCAAGAAACACCAAAAAGGGGCTGACTCGTCAACTAAAAACTATTTATTGGGTGGCTGCTATATGCCAGCTGAAAGAAATAAAAACACAAGAGTGAGGAAGACAGATGGAGCTCATGCCTTCATAGAGTATTCATTCTACTGGGCTAGATAGTAAGTAAGGGAGAGAGAAAGAAGGAGGGAGGGACAGAGGGAGGGAGGGACAAAGAGAGAGAGAAAAGAAAGAGAGAGAAAAGAAAGAAAGAAAGAAAAAGGGAGAGAGAAAAAGAGGGAGGGAGGAACAGAGGGAGGGATGGAGGAAGGAAGAAAGAAAAGAAAGGAAGGAGGAAGGGAAGGAGGGAAGAAAGAAAGAGAAGGGAAGATTATCTTTGGTACACAGAAGTGAAAAACACGGTCATGTGATGGAGAGACAATAATAAGGGACCACTTATTATTATGAGACTTAAATGATGAAAAGGAGGTAGTTTTGTGATGTTATGAAAGTATTTCAGACTGCAGAAGCAGCAGGAATGAACTTAGAAGATTTCAGGGGCAGAGGGAAGGCCAGCATGTTTGGAACCCAGTGAGGGATGGGGGAACAGAGGAAGATGGAGCCAGGGAAGGAGGACTGGGTCTTAAAAGACTCCAATGGGAAGATTTTATCCTTGTTAAAAGGGGAAGCCAGCTCAGGATTTTAAGTAGGGGAGTGACTGGTACGACTGACATTTTAGAAAGATCATGTCTTACTGTGTGGACAATAGGTAAGAAGGAAACAAGACAGTAGTCCAAAGGAAAAAAACAGGTGATTGTTTTAATAGTTGTTATAAGCTGGGTACCCATAACACTCCTATAATCCCAGCACTTCAGGAGGCCAAGGCAGGAGGATCACTTGAGCCCAGGAGTTTAAGATCAGCCTGGCAACATAGTGAAAACTCATCTCTACAAAAAAATCAAAAAATTAGCTGGGTGTAATAGTGCATGCTGAGGCAGGAGGAGCACTTGAGTCCAGGAGTTCAAGGCTGCAGTGAGTCATGATCATACCACTACGCTCCAGTCTGGGTGACAAAGTGAGACCCCCCCCCCAACTCAAAGTGAAAATAAAAATAATTTAAAATAAAATTTAAAAATAAAAAAGGGTGAGGCAAGTGGATTGCTTGAGCCCATGAGTTCGAGACCAGCCTGGGCAATTTGGTGAGACCTTGTCTCTACAATAAAAAATAAAAAATTAGCCAGGTATGGTAGCGCGTGCCTGTAGTTCCAGGTACTTGGAAAGCTGAGGTGGAAGGAATGCAAGAGCCCAGCAGGTCGACACTGGGGTGGTGGCTGTAAGCATGCCACTGCACTCCAGTCTGGGCAATGGAGTAAGACACTACAACTCAAAAAAAAAGAAAAGAAAGTTGTTATGGACTGATTATCTCCAAACAAAATTCTTATGTTGAGGCTCTAACTCCTAGTACATTATAGTGTGGCCTTATTTGGAGAAAGTGACTTAACAGAAGTAATCAGGTTAAAATGTGATCATTAGACTGGGCCTAGCCCAATATGACTGATCATATCAAAGGGGAAGATGTGGACAAGACATCACTCAGGGAGAGAGATGCAAAGACGAAGGCAGTGATCAAGGTGATGCTTCTACAGAACAGGGAATGCCAGAGACTGACAGCACACCACCAGCATCCAGGTCACATGCATCCTCCCTCACAGCCTCAGAAGGAAAAACCCCTGCCCATACCTGGATCTTTGGCTTCTCGTCTCAGGAACTGTATATAACAGACTTTTGTTGATCAAGCCACCCAGTGGTGGCATCTCTAGGAAAATAAACACAGTAGCCCAGGTCTGAGATGAGGGTGGCCTGGATGAGGATTAGAGCACTGAGATGGCTGTTTTGGGTGGGTTCCAGCTATAAGATTCTACAGGACTTACTGATAAAGTAAACATGAGAGGAATTAAGGATGACTCCTAGGCTTAGTGAATTAGCAAACCAATGGCTAATGTGACTTTTGCTGAGATGGAATTTGTGAAGCGTACAATTGTTTGCTCAGTGGAAGAAGTGAGAAATCAATAGATTTGTTTGGGTTAAGTAAGATAAGATGTGTATTACACATTCAAATGGACATCTTGTCTGTGTAGGTGAATCTGTGTTTGAAATTGGTGGGAGGTGGCAGTGACTGGGGAAAACCTGGGCTGGAAATATAAATTTGAAAGTTATGAACAAATATTTTATATTCATATTTAATATTTAAATATGATATATTCATGTCAATATTCAGATTATTTAAATATATAAGTATTTGTTCAAATTAGAACAAGTATATAAGCTATGCAATTAGATGAGTGAGAATAAACAGATAAAAAGCCAACAATTGGGTCCTCCAGCACTTAAGCATTCAGCAGCCTTAAAAAAAGGAAGTTCTGGCATGGCTGAGTGGCTCACCTGTAATCCCAGAACTTTGGGTTGCCAAGGTGGGAGGATCACTTGAGCCCAGGAGTTTGAGACCAGCCTGGGCAACAGAATGAGACCTCAACTCTACAAAAAATGAAAAATTTGCCAGACATGGTAGTGTGTGCCTGTAGTCCTAGTACTCAAGAAGCTAAGGTAGAAGGATCCTCTGAGCCTAGGAGGTCAAGGCTGTTGTGAGCTGTGACCGTGTCACTGCACTCCAGCCTGGGCAAAAGAGTGAGACTCTGATTAAAAATAAGTAAATAGGCTGGGCTTGGTGCCTCAGCCTGTAATCCCAGCACTTTGAGAGACCGAGGCAAGTGGATTGCCTGAGTCCGCAGGCTCGAGACCAGCCCAGGCAAATTGGCAAGACCTCGTCTCTACAATAAATAAAAGAAAATTAGCTGGGCATTGGTAGTGCACGCCTATAGTTCCGGCTACTTGGAAGGCTAAGCCGGAAGGCTTGCCAGAGCCAAGCAGGTCAATGCTGGGTTTGGCATGAGCATGCCACTGCACTCCAGCCTGGGCAATGGAGTAAGACTCCACCTCAATAATAAATAAATTAATTAATTAAATAAAATAAAACAAAAAGGATAATTTGAAAGAAAAAAAGGAGAAGGGTAGGTCACTGATGTAAGAGAAAAACAAGAAGTTTTTTGTGATTCTAGAAGAAAAGTAAGAGGTTTTCAAGAAGGATATAGTAATCAAATACTCAGGAAGGTTTCAGGGAGTTGACAACTGAAAATATACCACTGTATTTGGCAAGACAGAAGTCTTAGGGACTTTAATAAGTGCCACTTTGGTAGTGACTTTGATGACAGCCCAACTAGAGTGGGTTGAGGAGAACATGGGACATGGAAAAGTGGAGACAATGACTATAGGAAACTCTTTCAGAAGCTTTTCTGTGAATTAGCCACAATGGAGCAATAGTTGAAGAGGGATTCAAGGAAAGAAGGTTTAAGTTAGTGCCAGGAAAGCATGGCTGCTGAAGGGAATGATCCGGCAATAAGAGAGAAACTGATGCTCAAAACAGACGTGATAATTTTAGAAGTCAAGTCTTTGAAAAGATAAAAGGGCATACAAGGCCCGACAATTAGGTTCACAAACTATCCTAGAAAAAGTGCCACATACATCCTTGATGAATATCACTATGGTCACCTTGGAAGTATTCCCCTTGGGAAGCTATGCACCAACACCAGCACCAAGTCCAGCCATCCAAGCAATTTTGGAACTCTTTTTCTGGAATAGCCATCAGAGCTATTGTTGTTATTTGTTGAGGATTGACAATTAAGTTAGTGAGCCTGCCACCATGCACTTATGTTGGCAGCACTGTACAAATAACTGTATCGGAACACCCTCCTTGCTCACCTGATCTGCCCCCCCGTGACTTTTTTCTTTACCAGAAGATAAAGGAAATATTGAAAGAAGATATTTGATGACATTCAGGATGACAGCTCTGAAGGCCATTCCAGAAAGAGTTCCAAAATTGCTTTGATGAGTGGACTAGGTGCTGGCGCTGGTGCATAGCTTCCCAAGGGGAGTACTTTGAAGGTGACCGTAGTGATATTCAGCAATGAGGTATGTGGCACTTTTTTTCTAGAATGAGTGTGCAAACTTAATTGTTGGACCTTGTATGGTTGTCCTTAAATAAAAGCAGGGACACAGTTTCCACCATAACTCAATGGAAAGGAGGAATGTGACCAGAGATGCAGGTAATTTGTTGGAATTGGGGATGAGATAAGGTGAAAGATATGATGGCATCTATTGTATTCATGAAGTAGGAGGTGAGCTCAGTAGAGGATGATGACGATTTGGAAAGAGAGGAAACACAAAATATGTCAAATAGTCATCTATTTGGTGACGAGGGTAAAAAAGTGACTTCTCTGTGGAAGTACACTAGAGGTGTTCCATTGTCTTAGATGTTCAGGTGAGATTCACAGTCATACACCTGTCGTGACCTCAGTTAGCAGATGGGTGTGTGATGTTCTCCACCAATGCTCAGGTGTCCACGTACAGATGCAGTACACAAGACCAAAAGGCACCAAGAAACCACAGAGACTTCAAGCAAGGGAGCTCTCAATTTCTGGAAGCTCCAGAAACTATGGGGATTTGCACATACTTCAGGCAAACTGCTGGCTATATCCAAGACCCAGGCATTTTCCAGTGGAGAGGGGAGGGTAACAGAAAATATCTTCATGGGGGCGGGGCAATGGGAAGCATGGAGTTGGGTCAGAATCACCTGGGGATTTGGGGAGTTTTTTGTTTGCTTTTTGTTTTGTTTTTTGAGACAGGGTCTCACTCTGTCACCCAGGCTGAAGTGCAGTAGTGTGATCCCCGCTAACTGTAGCCTCAACCTCCTGGGATCAGGAGATCCTTCCATCTCAGCCTCCTGAGTAGCTGGGACTACAGATGCACATCACCACACTCGACTAATTTTTTAATTTTTTTGTAGAGATGAGGTCTCACTATGTTGCCCAGGTTAGTCTCAAACTCCTGGACTCGAGCAATCCTCCAGGCTCAGCCTCACAAACTGCTGGTATTACAGGCATGAGCCACCACACCTGGTCTCCCCTGGGGATTTTTAAAGCCACACTTGCTCACTCCACAGTGAAGTGTGGATTCAAAATGGAGAATTTCTCTTTGTGGACATTATCACTGAAGGGAATGGGTCAAATTCCTCAAGTAGACGGAAGGAAAAAAAACTGTGAATGACTGGCTTGGTTCATAAGGTCATAGATGGCAAAAAGATGACCATAAGGATGAGGCAGGGACCCTTCTAAAACAAAGAGATAAGAGCCTTCCCAAAATAGAAAAAGAATGCATTAGAGAGAAAGTGACGTGGCGTATTCAACGTCCAAGTGCACATGAATAACCAAGTTACAATAAAATACCCAAACAAAAGTGCAGGTCTCCATATAAGGGAGACAAAGAGGCTAAAAAATTTAATATAAGGCAACTCTTTGCTGCATTTGGGGCTCAGACTTTGGATGTGAATCTACTAGGCCAGTGCCGGCACAAATAAATGCTGCTACCTAGCAAAAAACATCCTCAGTGTCTCGTCTCTCTCTGTAAAGAATCCTGCCACAAGAACACAACATGGGCTCAATAATAAAAAGTCAGACTCAACCTCTCACCTCCTGGTCTGAGCGTATTCCAAGACTGTCAGAGCAGGGCAGATGGGAAGGTGAGGACAAGGATCATGTTCTGTCAAGAAGACGAGAAGGAGCCATCCAGGAATAGATGGAAAGATCGCTGAGTAATGTTAAGGGGCCCACTGATGCAGACTATCCAGCATGGCAGTAAGCTGTGGTCTTGGTAATGCTCTCCCTCAGTTGTGCAGAGCATGAATATCGGGAAAAAATCATTATATAAGAAAGATACCCATACATTCATTGCAGCACTATTCACAGTAGCAAAACCACAGAACCTACCTAAGTGCCCACCAACAATTGACTGGCTAAAGGAAATGTGGCATAGACCCACTATGGAATACTATGCAGCTATAAAAGAGAATGGAATCATGTCCTTCACAGCAACATGGATGGAAAGCCAAACACTGCATGTACTCATTTATATACTGGAGCTAAATGGCCACAAAGATAAATAAATAGACACTGGGACACTAAAAGGGGGGAAGTGGGGAGGGTAGCTAAGGTTCAGAAATTACTTACTGGGTACAGTTCGCTATCTGGGGAAGAGGCCCAGAGGAAAAACCTTTTCTGAGGCCCAGTCTCCACCATCACACAATATGTCCATGTAATAAACGTGCACCTATAACACTTGAATCTAAAGTAAAAGTGGAAAAAGGGGGAGGGGGAGATGCCACATTCACTTTGAAGGTCTGCCTGGTGTGTCTGGCAGGAAGATCTAGGGAGGAAGAGGTTGACAGTTTGAAAGGTGAAAGGGTGAAAGGACTGAAGATTTGAGCCCAGGGAACCAGGTAAACCAGGGAAGGAAAGGAGGCAGGAAGGAGACTGACAGATGGAGACAAGAGGGAAGCACAGAAAGACAAGCAACAAAAATTCACGTTGGGTTGAAACACTGCCATGGCAGAAGTTAAGATGTGGGTGGCAGGGATTAAGGAATGGGCTCATGTTATGGAAAGACAGTTTATCATGCAGGTTTTCTGGAGAGGAATTAAATGTTTCTGACCATCGCTAGTTGTGTGCCAATCTAAAAGTTCATCCTCAAGTCCTTCAAAGTTAGAAGAAGGCAGGAAAATTGCCTGCTAAATTACCCCCTGAAAGTCAGAAAGTCTTTTTTCCTTAGAACTTTTGAACTTGAGTTGTCATTAGAACACAGGAAACTTGCTCTGGTCAACTTAGTATCGGATGGTTTAAATTTTCATTTGGGAGTTTTAACTCCCTCTCTAAAGAGAGAGGCTGAGAAGACTTACAGATGGGTCACTCTAGGGTTTGCCAAAACATGGAATCAAGATGTGAAGTAAACTCCATTAATTACAGCAAGGGATGGCTCCAATGGATAGTCAGGCTTACAATTAAAAGTTCCCGCAAACTTGCAGCACCATTGAAGAGATGGTAAAACAGTATCAGGATTATTAGCACACATCCAAGCCATGGCTTGTTTGAAGTGGAGCAATTTCTAACTTCTGATGAATAGGCCCAACCCCTTCTGACAGTTGGTTAAGTTTAGTGTTCCATGACACTAAATAAAAGTCACCAAAGCCTTTGATATCATAGCCACGTCTTATAACTATAAACACATATTTCTTCTCCATTGCAACAAGGTTCCTCCTTAACTTTAGAGATTCGTCAGTGAAAGAGGAAACTTGGATACCACATCTGGAAATGTCAGAAGTGGTGTATGAGCATGGATTAGCTAGCACATGAAGAGTGTTATTCCCTCTGAGAACTGTTGGTTCCATTTAGACAATCATCTTGTGTTGAATGTACACTTGCCAGTGTACTCTTCTGCTTATCATGGAGTTGCAAATCAGAACTGGAAAAGATATCTGCAAACATCTGACCCTGTCCAAAACAAGAACACTGCAGTGTCTGTGTTGACATGCTATGCAGAATCTCCCAGTGATTCAGGTCTTATGCATTAAAAGTTCTCTAGAAAAAGTACTGGTTTGATTTGTTTAAAGTATTTTATTTCCTGGGCAACCCCTTTGGATCCCCTCTCACTGTGGGAGCTCTTCTGTCCTCCTAGTGAATCCTGCTTTTTTTTTAAAAAAGAAAAATTTCCACAAAAAGAGCAATCAGATGATGAAATATACACATTTCCATTTCATAATCACTTATCACACTGTATTCTAGTGACTTGTTTAAGTCTCTATCTCCTCACTAAGTTAACACCTCAGGGAATACAGCAGGTATCCATCTCTGCAACTCCCGGCTGTTTTAGGACTCTGTCCTCGAGGAACAAGAGCACCAGTAGGTGAGGGACTCTGTATGAGGTTTATTGCAGTATTTTTAAAATAGCAACAAACTGTAACTAACCAGATGCCCCTCAACTGGGGAATAATAAAAGAAGTTATGGCAAGTCTACATGCTAAACTATCATTTGGCTTTCAAAAAGTATGAGCCAGAGCTCCATTAGTTGACCTGGAGAGATGGCCATGATGTATTGCCGCATGAGGAAAGCAACCTACAAACAGAAATACAGGGAATACTTCTAAGCTGTAAAAATAAATGATAGCACCCTGTGAAAGATGTACGTGCTTCTAGCTCCTGAAGCACATTCAACCAGGCCCTAACAGGGGTTACCACAAGGGGGATCCAGAAATAAAGGGCAGGGAGTATGGGGAAGATAAAAGGCGGGCAAAATGGAAAAAGTATCACATCATAACGCTAAGGGAACATGCAGAATGCACACAAAATATGCACAGAATGCAAGATGCTAGCAATACTTTTTAAAAAAATGTCCAGGAGTAACTTCACACTTTGGGATGCTGAGGCCAGAGGATTGTATGAGCCCAAGGTCTTGAGACCAGCCTGGGCAACATAGCAAGATCTTGTCTCTATCATGAATTTAAAAATTAGCCAGGCATGGTGATGCATGCCTGTAGCTTCAGCTACTTGGAAGGCCAAGGCAGAAGAATTGCCTGAGCCCAGGAAGTCGAGGCTGCAGAGAGCTATGTTGGTACCCTTGCACTCCAGCCTAAAGCACCACCTCAAAAAAAAGGAAAAATTTTTTTTTTTTACCTTTTTCAGGGTCTTACTAGCTGGTGCTGGGCATGATTCCCCAGGCTTCACATGAACTCTCTCTCTCCATGCCCATACCAGCCCTGTGGGGTGAGGATTATCATTTTCTTCATTTCCCAGAAGAGGAAACGGTGGCCCAGAGAAGTTAATGAATTGGCTCATGGTCACACAATAAGTGACAAAGCTAAGAAAAAATAATAATAGGCAAATAGGCCAAAAAACATTGCATTTTTTTCCTAATATGGTCAAACGAAAAGAATCATTTTAACTAGGAAATAGAGCTGTGGGTTACCATTGTCTTAAATGTTTGCTATGATTTAATATTACTTTTCAATAAAGTAAAATTGTTGAAGATAAATGGAATAAAATGGGTGTTTTAAAACCTGTTCTCAAATCCTTTGACATCCTCCTGCTGAGAAGGGAGGTCTGCATTTCTTTACTTTGAATCAGGTGGTATATGATTGACAGCTGTGACCAACCATGTAGCAAAAACGATGTCTTTGGAGGCTAGGTCAAAAAGGTCATTCATCTTCCTCCTGGCTCCCTTTTTGTGAAGTCCACGAAGAGAGGCTCACATGGAGAGGAACTGAGGTCCCAGCCACAGGCAGCATCGACTGCCAGACTTGTTTTTGAGTTGCTGTCTCACTCTGTTGCCCAGGTTGGAGTATAGTGGTACAATTAGAGATCACTGCAGCCTCCATCTCCTGGGCTCAGACAATCTTTCCGTCTCAGTCTCCTGAATAGCTGAAACTACAGACACATGCCACCATGGCCAGCTAATTTTTTGATTTATTGTAGAGACAAAGTCTTGCCAAGTTGCCCAGGCTGGTCTCGAACCCCTGAACTCAGTCAATCCTCCCCTCTGCCTCCCAAAGTGCTGGGATGACAGGCATGAGCCACCGTGCCCAGCAACTGCCTGACCTGAGACAGTTCTAACTTCCAGCCTTGGAATCTCCACTGAGCAGAGACAAACTGCGCCAGCTGCATCCAGCCCTATCTGAGTGTCTGACCCCCAGAATCTCCAGTGAGGAGAACGAATGTCTGGGTTTCGCTGCTGTCATGATCTGTGTGCTGTTTTGCTTGCTCCTAAATCACACAGCAATCCCCGTAGTGATAGGCATCTGTCTAGAGCAGGTTTCTTCCTAGGCTTACGCTTCTCCTCCCTCCAGGCATATCTCAAGGGTTCATTTTATGGATCAATTTGGCTGACACAGCACCCAAATATTTGGCCAAATGTTATTCTGGATGTTCCTGTGAAGGTATTTAGAGGGTAAGATTAATTTTTAAATTGGTGGACTCTGAGGAAAGCAGATCACACTCCACAATGTGCATGGCTGAGCCTCACCCCTGCAGCTGGAGATCTTTGTAGAACAAGAACTGACCTCGCCAGCAAAACGGAATTCTGCCAGAGAATGTCTTGGACTCCAGCTGCAATTCATGTCTGGCCTGCCTGCCTACCGGTTGGCCCCATCACATCACTTACCAGGCCTCCACAGTCACAGGAGCCAGTTCCTTAAAATACATTTTCTCATCTCTCTCTATGTCTTTATATAGATATGTATGTGTGTGCATAAATACATAGTATGTGTATATAGAGGCTTATAAATATATACTAGGGTACAATATGTGTATTAGTATGTGTGTGTGTGTATGTGTGTGTGTAGTTTTAGAAGCAGAGTTAAGGGTATAATATATGTATACCATACACACACACAAAGAGTAATGCACATCTTATACCTTAACTCTGCTTCCCAAACTACTCACCAGTTGCTCTTGCACCCAAATCTCACGGTAGTATCCAAACAAATCACTTCTGTTTAAATTCATTGGCATGTGATATATCTAAGCGGTCTAGAAAGGAGACTAACACTAGCTGGGGAGTCAGGCTTCTAACCTTCTTCCAACCTTCTTCCTCTTCTTCCCTCCTTAGAAGAGACGTCACAAGCAATATGCATCCACTGCCAGTAAATGAGCAGCACTTACATAAGATGACAACAATGAGGGTAAAAAAAAAAAAGAAGTCAGCAAGACAGAGGCCTGGGCAGTTGATCAGCCGTGGCTTTTGCCCTGAAGTGGCTTCAGGAACTTACATTTGCCACTGAGAATTCCCAAAGGACAAAATGATCAAATCCAGACAAAGCAAGAAGAGATGCAACTTACCCCTCAAAGCAGTGGGCGACCGTCAGAACCCACTTCTTGGCGATGAGGACACAGCCACAGATATGTCCACTGGGCTCGCTCTGCAGAGAACACTGCCACGGCCACCTGCCTGGGCGACTTGTACGTCCTCCGAGGATCCTCTTGTTCATTCGGGCAGCAGGGCGGCGCCCGCAGTCTACCAAGAGCAGAAGACACTGTCTGTGTGACTGGACACCCAGCCCAGTGGAACACCAAGCCCAGTTGAACGCTTAGGTCTTTCTGTCATGGATAAGCGCTCACTCATCCCTGAAGCCAACCAAGTTAAGTTCATATTCCATCGCTACACTTTTAAATCTCTTACCTTGTTTATTACACAGAAGAGAAATCTTACTTCTGCTCTGACAAGACTGCCTAGATTTGGAAACATAAAATGGCATAACATTAAGTTACATATTTACTGTTTTCTTCAAACAGTTTGCCAGTGAAGGGCAAGACACAGATCAACTGTTACCGGAGGTCACGTTCTTTGGGCAACCTCTCTTAGGGCAGGAATTCTCAAGGCAGGGCTGTGGTCAGATATTTGAGAGCAGGAGCATATGGAGAACAGGTAATTTTATTTTTTTGTTTAATATCAACCAAATGTGATTTCATGCTTGTGGGAAAAGAAACTATTCTAACAGTTTCCCACATCATTTTGACAAATGGTACCACCCACAATATTGATTCAAACTACAATTCTCAAGAAGAGTTGGGGATGAGCTACTTTTTATTTATTTATACTTATTTATTTAAGTTGGAGTCTCACTCTGTTGCCCAAGCTGAAGTGCAGTGGCACAAGCATGGCTCACTGCAGCCTCAACCTCCCAGGCTCAGGAGATGATCTCCTCCCACTTCAGCCTCCCCAGTAGCTGGGAATACAGGTGCATGCCACTATGGCCAGCTAATTTTTTTTAAAAATTTGTAGATATGAGGTCTTGCTATGTTGCCCAGGCTAATCTGGAACTTCTGGGCTCAAGGGATCTTCCTGCTTTGACCTCCCAAAGTGCTGAGATTACAGGTGTGAACCACTGCACCCAGCCTGGGCTGCTTTTTAGAATCAATGGTAAGGAGGGAGCATATCTGATTATTATGTGTATAGAGAAGAGCATTTGCCCAAAACAAGTTGAGAAACATTCTGAAAGAAGTAAAATATAACTTCAAAATCCTTAAAGCTCTCTGTTGATATGACACATTCGGATTATCTTTCAGTAAAAACAGAAGAAAGGCTCTGATCAAAGGGAAGGTTTAATAGGCATTCAACTTCAAACAGTGCTCGCCATTGTTTTGTTAAGCACTGGCCAGGCCATGTTCTTTGAGCTATGGCCGCCATGGTTTCTTAGCTTTGGCCCCATCCCCTACCTTGGGGAAGTGAATCTCTCAATCTCTCTCTCTCTCTCTCTCTCTCTCTTTGTCTCTCTCTCTTTCTCTTTCTCTCTCTCTCTCTCTCTCTCTCTCTCTCTTCCCCCCCCCCTCTAATTTACTTTCTGGCCATTGCTTTGTTAAACTCTGGGGTGTCCACGTGGCTCTTTGATCTATAGCCGACATGTTTCCTAGTTTTGCCTCCCCTCCCCTACCTTGGGGAGGTGAATCTTCTCTCTCTAATTTACTTTCCAAATAAACTATATTTTCCAATCTAACTTCTGTGCAATTCTTTGCACAGCACTGGATTGCACACCCCTCAGTGGGTCTGACAAAACACTTTCGGAGGTCCCACAGAGATTTTTAACCTAACACTCATGGTAAAACCTTGCTCCATCCTCTGACTCTGCACAACTTTTAGGAAAGGAACCTTACCCATTTACCAGCAGCTCATGCAGAGTGGTTCCATTAAGGTCTTCCCAGTTGGAGGGCAATGCCAGCCACGGCCGGTCTTTTTCCTGGTCCTTTATTGATTCAGTCACAGATGGTTCTCTGACATAAGACAAATACCAGATAAATATTCCAAGTACACTGATCTCTGAACAGGCATTATCATTATTATGTCATATATAATATAATATTTAGAGAGCCCTCACTCTCTTTCAAAGAGAAGTATTAAATTATAAGTCAATATTTCAAGAGAAGAATTTGGATTAAGAGAAGTTTGGCATGGAATGTGATTAGCAAGAGAGGCTGTCACTAAAAGTAAATAGAAGCAGTAAAGATCCAAATTGTTATCACTGTATTAGTCATTCTCTCTGCTGACAGGTACTTGAACTTCAAGAGGTATTAGAATTCTAACGTATATGATGTAAAAGTTCCAACATGTAAACATATAGGAAGAACTTTAGATAGGGATCAAAAGTAAAATAAAATGTATCTAGCTATGTTTTTTTTTTCTTGCCCATTGTAATTCTGCAATATAGCAATACCTTAAAATAAAATAAATAACAAAAAAGAAAGTCAGTGGCTCTTTGGTTTACTTAAGCAATATAAACATTGGAAATTGAATTCTCTCAACATATTACAAAATTTTAATGTACTAAAAATTAAGCAAGACTCTAGAAAATAGAGACAGGAGTCAGTCAAAATAATTTTTCTCTTTATCAATTTTTTCACTCTGTTTCCACCAGTACTTTCCCGTGTATTTTGTCTCATTCAATCATTCAAATAAATATGGCTATACTGGATCCAAGATTTAAAATCTGAGGTTTCACAAGAATTTAGGTTTTGGTAGAAATATCCTTTTTTTTTTTTTTTTTGAGTTGGAGTCTCACTCTGTCACCCAGGCTGGAGTGCAGTGATACGCATGCTCACAGCCACCCCAGCGTCAACCTGCTGGGCCCAGGTGATCCTTCCACCTCAGCGTTCCAAGTAGCTATGTTTTTAAAACTACAGGTGCATGCTACCATGCTCGGCTAATTTGGGGGATTTTTTTATTGTAGAGATGAGGTCTCACCAAGTTGCCCAGGCTGGTCTCGAACACGTAGCCTCAGGCAATCCCCTCACCTCGGCCTCCCAACGTGCTGGGATTACAGGCTTGAACCCCACCATGCCCAGCCAAATATCCTATTCTTTATTAAATAGTTAGCTCTTTCTTTAGGTAATCCATATTTGAAAAAAAAAGAAAGCTTCTAGATTTTTAAGTCACCTAATACCATCAAAGGTAGAAGAGAGAGAGGAAGTTATTTTAGACTGGAGGAGGGCTTTTTCTGAAACAGAAAGGGAATAAGAGAGAAGGAAACAGGCACTCTGCAGGAGTTGAAATAAGAAAGAGCAGCTCAGTGAGAGAGAGAGAGAGAGAGAGAGAGAAAGAAAGAAAGACAGAGAGAAAGAAAGAGAAAGAAAGAGGTGGTGGGGGCTTCTGATGAGTGTTTGAGGCCGCAGGAATGCAGGGACATGAGGAAGGTGATGTGTGTATGAAATTAGTGCCCAACAAAGAGCTCAGACAAACACATCAAAGGTAACTTAGAGGAATCCCAGGCATCACTAAGGGGCACAGATGGCCCTGAAAACATGAAATTCCTGGTAACACCAAACTTGCCTGCTTAGCAGGATTTATTGACAAACAGAAAAGTTCCCACAGTGGGAGGGGACCTGAAGGGGTTGTCCCTGCCTTTCTTTTTTTAATAACTGGATGTTATTTTTTACAAAGAGTGGGGGTGGGGAGGACGAGAAGAAAAGTTAGATTCAGTGGCACTGAAAGAAAGATTATCATTTTACCTCTACTTTTAACATTATAGAACCTTATTATTATTTAATATTTATTTATTTATTTATTTATTTATTATTTTTAGTGAAGTGTCATTCTGTCATCCAGGCTAGAGTGCAGTGGCACACTCACGACCACTGCAGCCTTCACCTGCTGGACTCAGGCAATCCTTCCGCCTCGGCCTTCCAAGTAGCTGGAACTATAGATCCAAGCTACCACACCCATCTAATTTTTTATTTATTTTAGAGACGAGGTCTCGCTAAGTTACCCAGGCTGGTCTCAAACCCCTCGGCTCAGACAATCCTCTCACCTCAGCCTCCTAAAGTTCTGGAATTGCAGGCATGAGCCACAGTGCCGGCCTTACCTGGCTAATTATTCAAAAACTATTGTAATCACACAATAGAAAATAACAGGAGCAAGAATATCTTCAAACTCTCATACCTTTAAAAAGATAAAGACCCTGAAGAGAACTCTTGATGATGAAATAAGAGCCAAAGATTAAAAACTAAACAGAGTATTTAATGATGAATGAATTAACAACATTTGATTTTAAAACAAATGACACAAACCCTAACCACGCTGTAAAAAAAAGTTGCACAAGATTTAAATTAATTTTGAAACTTGAACGGACCATTAGATTATTGCAGATGTCACATAACATACGACAAAAATAAGAATTTTTTTTCCTCCTTGACCAAAATGAGAGTCTGGCTTGTCATCAACTCCAGAAGTGCTGTATATGGAGGAGCAGTTGGTTGGAAAGCAGAAAAGTCAGAAGCCACACTTACCCGTCGTGGTGTTTCTCCTGATACCTGCACCCTGAGAATTCCTTTCTGCCACAGAACTGCCTGTGGGCCTCCTAAAGCCAGGCATTTGACTGGCAGAAAGCCAAAAGAAGAACAACTTTAGACTCTGTTGCTCAGTCAAGTTATTCTTAAGCCAGGTGTTCCTAGGGCACCAAGCGCCTTGCCTGAGGGGTATAATTCAACAAAGAAATTTCCCTGCTGCTGGATAGAAAAATCACAAAGAGCCGGCTCGGTGGCTCGCGTGGTAGCGCATGCCTGTAATTCCGGCTACTTGGAAGGCTGAGGCGGAAGGATCGCCGGAGCCCAGCAGGTCGAGGCTGCGGTGGCCGGGAGCGGCCACTGCACTCCAGTCTGGGCGACAGAGTGAGACTCCAACTCAAAAAAAAAAAAAAAGAAAAGAAAAATCACAAAGAACACTCCAGCCCCTTCAGTCACACCAGGAAAGACTCCCCAGAGGATTACACACAGGATGCTTTTGCATTTCATTCATTAGCTTCCAAGAAGAAAGGCAATTGAGCCCAAATTTCTCAGTTACATCAAGTGGAAAATTTAAGAAATTCATCACCAAGGAGAGGAGAGTGTCATTATAAAAATTAGATTTTCAGGAAATTTGTAAACACTGGCATGCTTCTCATACACAAAAATAAATCTTTCAGCACTAGGAATGTCATCCTTCGGCCCATTGATAACAATTAGTGGATCCACATGGTTATATTTCTACTATCATACAGGACCTCTGACTTCAATTTTTCTTACTCTTTTATTTTCAACTTTAGTGAGGCATACTTGACAAATTAAAACTGTACATGTTTAAGGTGTACAATATGTTATATATGTATACATTGTGAAATGCTTACCACAATCAAGCTAATTAACATATCTACCACCACACATAGTTACCTTGGTGTGAGGGGGAGGCCAAGGGGTAAGAACACTTAAGACCAGGATTCTTAGCAAATTTCAAGTATGCAATACAGTACTATTAATTAGTCTCCAAACTTTACATTAGAGTTCAGACAAACACATCAAAGGAAACTTAGAAGAATACCAAGCATCATTGAGGGCCCAGTTGAACTGGAAAATATTGAAATTCCGGTAACACCAAGCAAACAGGCTGTACTGGCTTTATTTTTTGATAATTGGATGTCATTTTTTGTTACAAATAAGGGAGATTACAGTTATTCATCCCACATAACTGAATGTTTGTACCCTTTGACCAACATCTCCCCATTTCTCCCACACCCGTTTCTGGCAACTAACATTCTACTCTCTGCTTTTATGAGTTGACTTTTTTAGATTCCATGTATAAGTGAGATTATTCAGTATTTGTCATTCTGTGCCTGATTATTTCACTTAGCATAATGTCTTCTGAATTCATCCATGTTGTCACAAATGACAGTTTTCTTTTTTATGAAGCTGAATAATATTCCATTGTGTGTGTACATATGTATATTGATATATACAAAGGGTGCCAAAAATGTATACACATTTTAAGAAAGGAAAGAACTGTATTAAAATTGTAATACTCAATATATACCAATCACAAAAGATGAATACAAGTCACATTTGACTTCAGCCATTACAAGAGGTGCTCAAAGTGGTTACCATGAGTGTCCAGACACTTCTGATATGGGAAACTAAAAGTAATACACAAGTAACATCTCTTAAAGTGTGTTTACATTTTTTGGCACCCTGTTATATATCCTATTTTCTTTATCCAGTTATTCATCAACAAACGCTTAAGTTGTTGAAATATCTTGGCTATTGTGAATAGTGCTGCCATGAACACAGGAGTGCAGATATCTCTTCAAAATAGTGGTTTCATTTCCTTTGGCTATATACACAGAAGTAGGATGGCTGGATCATGTGATGATCCTATTTTTAATTTTTTGAGGAACCTCCATACTGTTTTTCATAATGGTTGTGTCAATTAACATTCCTACTAACAATAGGGGCGTCCCTTTCTCTACATCTTTCCTAACAATTTTAATGCTTTGTCTTTCTAATAATAGCCATCGTCACTAGGCGTGAGTGAGATGAGAGTTCATTGTGATTTTAATTTGCATTGCCCTGATGATTCATGATGTTGAGAATATTTTCCTATACCTGTTGGTCATTTCTAAGATTTCTTTTGAGAAATGTCTGCTTAGGTCCCTAGTCGTTTTTAATCAGAAATTTTTGTTGTTATAAATGAAGTTCCTTATATATTTTGATTAGTAACCTCATCAGATATATGGGTTTTCTTCCTCAAATAATTTTGAAAATTATAAAAGTAATACTTGTAAATGGGAAAAAATAACAAAAGTTATAAAATGACAAAATTGCCTCTTTCCCATCCAAGAGACATAGAAATAACATTGTAAGGCAACTCCCTTGGGTCCCCTTCCACTATGGGAACTTTTCTGTCCTCTCAATAAATCCTGCTTTCTCAAAAAAATAAAAACAAACAAACAAAAAAGAAATAACCCTGTAAATAGGGTTGAATATTTTTGCCAAGCTTTTCCTATAATTTATGTATATCTACCTTCTTTTTTATAGTCTATACACACTGCTCTGTGTGGTGTTGATGTTCTCATTGGTCAATTACTCTTAGAAATCTTTTCATCATAGTAGTTAATGTGTGTTAACTATTTTTACATGACAATATAAAAGACTAACTTGTTTTACCTTATTACCTCTCATCAACTATGTATAGTAGGTTTTTTATCAAAAAAGGGGCATCCCTTTTAGAGATGAAAAAATTGAGACAAAGAGAGAATAAGTAACTTGTCCAAGGTCACACAGCAAGCTATATGGCAGAACCGATCACTGAATCCCTACAGTCTGAGTACACCCCCCCCCCAGACTGTAAATACTACGCGGTCCCCTCCATTAACAACATGCCATGCTCTGTTGATAGCTGCATAGCATTCATTATATGGATGTTTGTATATGCACTTAATCAATTACTATTGATGCATATATTATATAAGTTATTTCCTATTTGGGGTTATAACAAAATTGTAGCAATTAGCATTCTAGGCAATTGCCTTCGCCTACATGCACAAGTATGATTTTAGAATAAATTCCTAGAAATAAAATAACCGAATCAAAATTTAAATTTTGATTGATATTATGAATTTCCCTTTTAAAGAGTCATGCTAATATACACACACATCAAAAATATGTGCCTGTACTTTTCAATTTTTAAAATTACATACATAATATAAATCACATTATGTAAAAGATGTCTGGAACTTAATAACTGCTCAAATTTTGTTGGATGATTGGTATTGCTTTTGGCTTAAATAATGAACATCATTTTTTATATGCTGTCAAGAGGCAAATTAAAGAAAGCCTGTTGTATAGAAAGCAGAAAAGCAAAAAGGTTTTTACCCGTGATGAAGCATCAAAGTCACTGTATCCTAACAGAATCTGTGTGGGGAGTCCAGACTCAGAATGCTCCTACAGCAACCACGGATTCAAATACCAAGAAGGAAGTGCAAGCAAGGATCTCTTCCAATGCCTAGAGGGAGAGTACACCTGGAGGCCCATACTCCATCTGTCTACATGTTTAGATGTGATCAATCAAGGGAGGAAACTGTTAAAGAAAATGTATTCTGTCCTCCTGTCTTGACAAACATATCAGTTACATTCACATTTAGAATCTTGGACTACTTACTATAAGAAAGGGATTGGCAGTATTGGGAAACTGTCAGGGGAGGGGGTGGGATTGGCAGTTGAGGGAATCTGCTAGGGGAGGGAGGGGCACACCTCATCAACAATGGTACCTGCATGATCAATGTTTGCATACCTAACCCCTAATTGTACCACATATCTTTATAATAATAATAAAAGACCAAAAAAAATCTCAGACTCCTTGGAACAGTGGTTTTCAAACTTTAACATTCATCAGAATCACTTAAAGGACTATTACACAGATTTGTCACCCTCATTCCCAGATTTCCTGATTTCATAGGTCTCAGGCCCCAAGTCTGCCTCTCTACCAAGATCACAGGTGATGATGATGATGATGCTGATTTGGACACAGTTTGGAAATATCACTCTAGAAAATGGACCAGGTGGGCACAAGTCCTTGGCAAACAGATTTCCCCCAGGGATAAGGCATGGTTACAGGAGGGGGGCCAGACGTGGTGCCTCTAAGTCAAGGTATCTTGGCTTAGGAAGACAATCAGATCACTAGACACTTTGGTCTATTCCTGTCCCATCCTCATTAAGTCACCTACCCCATGCTTGAAGTGTAATTATGTTGGGGCTACTTACTTAAAAAATGAAAGTCAGCACAAATTCCCCCAAACCAGGGATTTCTCTGCCCTTGACAGCAAGAGAACAGTGCAGGAATTCCCTGGACATGTTACACATTTCAGTGGAAGAATGAGGTTCATCCTAACATATCTATTGCTGGGGGAAAAAATAATAACTTAAGTATTTAACTTCAGTGCTCAGCAGTTGGTCTTGAAATACACATGTCTTGTGTTGTGGAAAACATAAATTATTTGCAATTCTAAATATCCTGTTCAGAACTTGGAACATTTCCACTAAACATGTAGTATCTGATTTCAAAAGTCTTTTCTTGAATCCTGTCATATGATTACTACTATTCATGATATTACTCCTGTTCAGTTTCCATAGATTTGACATTTTAATATTGAAAGCTAGTTAAGTTGAGTTATTTTGTCAAGTAGAAGTTTTGACAGATGGGCAATTCATAGGTTTCCAACAAAACTTGAATTGATATTTCTATAGAATCATTTGTCTGGTTAGACAGCTCAGTGTGTGCTTTATACGGCAAAACAACATCAATAAAAATGTTTAAAGCAGAGCTAAATTCTGAATTTTTTTTTTTAGTAAACAGTATTTTAAAAACACTTTTTCTTGCAATCGTAGCTGAAGACATATAATTTTACTCTCTTACAACTCATTTGTCTACCTCAGAGTTAGAGTATAATAACTGTATTAGGCATGGAACTAGAAGTACAAATGACGAAAACTATCTCAAAACAAAGAAGGGTGAGTTATTGAATGACACAATTAAAATGCAGAGTGTTCATATTTCATGAAATAAAGAAATAAATGAATAAAATTAAACATTTAATCCATTCCCAATATAAAAATTACAAAATTGTAATGTGAAGTAAAATATAAATGTATTCACTATAACTATTAAATATATATACCATCCTATTAGAAATTAAAATTAGAAAACAAAATTAACAAAACTAAAGTACTATTTAGAATAAACATCTCATTAAGAGTATAACAAATTAATCAATCATAAAATTTTTTAAATATCATTTGATCATATATAAAATTCAGTCTTATTAAACAAAGAAGCTGTAAATATATTTTCAAGCAGAAGTGTCCACTCATTCAGAATCTACATTACTTCAACTATCTCCTTCTGTCTATTTTATCTTTGTTTTTTTGTTGTTTTTTTTTTGATAACTTGGAGGAAAACTTTTGGAACAATTTTTTTTTTTATTTTAAGAAATATGAATGCAACATCTTATTGACAGCAACTTGAGTTTACTGTCAAAGAATATGTTTCTTGTTTGTCCTCCCTTTCTTTTTGTTCCTTGTGTAAAGCTAAAGATTACCAGTTTCAATTTCAATATATCATCATTTATTCCAGTTCTTCAGATAGACTGTGAATCAGAGTAGAATTTATTTTTCTAACAGGAACATTGCTTTGTTGGCTGCCCTTTTTTTTCTTCTTGAGGATTACAGGCATATAAAAAAAATGCTTTCTAAGAATATGTGCACCTCTATTTAATTCAAAATTTTAAGGCAACATATAATTGTCTGGGTCCATTACAAGATAAAGAATTCAAAGTTCAAAAAAATCTTAACATTAGCTTAACGGTACTTTATCAATGAAAACAAAAAAAATCAGCATATTAAAAGTGCTAAACTAATGCTGGACTATCTGAGTATCCAACAGTGGGAATGTGATCAATCACCAAAGGGAAGTGAAAGGTCTTCTAGATGACCAATGCCAGGATCCTCAGGACTCCCAATTTCTCATTTCCACTTCTTTCTGGGGAGGGGGAGGAGAGGAGGATGGGAGGGTGATTCTCTTGTCCCAAAGTGACTTTCCCATAAGCCAGGGGACTGCCTGCCTACACCTCTACACACATCCAGCCATCTTTGTGACCAGTAGGGAAATAAGTCTTCTCTCCCAGATTCAATGAAAACAAATCTTGCTGAAGAACTTTTAGTATCCCAAAACCAGTCACTATGAGGTACTTTGGAGTGAGGTACTGTGATTGGTCCAGCGTGTGTTAGGTAAACATCCTTCAGCCAATCACAGACCAAATAGAGAGAGTCATGTACAGAGATAGTTGCTCCTATTTGGATCTCAAGGATAAAATGGGAAGTGAAGCAAGTGTCCACCCAAAAGCAAGGGACAGGTCTCAAGGAAAGGAGGAATGCAGGAGACATACAACATAGGTCTGTTACATGTGACTTTAATAGGAATGTTTTCATTCAAAAGATTCTGGTGCCTCAGAATCAAGACCTACATGTTCCTCTGTTTTTATGTTAATTTTGGGAAGATGTAGGAAGATTGGGTTGAAACTAGAAATATGTCTAAGATGATTTATTATTTTTTAAATGACTATATTTCATTATCTCAAACACTGAACAATGTAGACTTACAAGTCTCATATACAACATCTTTTTGAGATTGTAAAGGATTATCTCTGAGGTAAGACTTATTCATGAAATGGGTTCATCAGTGAGTGTTCAAACTGATATTGCTATAAAGCGAGCTGGATGCAGAAGAAACATTAGTTACTATGACAGTTTAAATAAATGACATAGATAGACAAGGGTTAAAACTGATGATTATGGGTTAATAAGGTGGAATAGAAATGGAGACAACAGATTGGTGTTGTATTAAACAGAGTCCCTCTCTAAGAAACTATTATTTTAGTAAAAGGAACAAATCAGAGACATGTAAAAAATTATTTAGGCTACTGAAAAGCTCTTTGAAAAAGACAAAATAAGCAAATGTGATAGAGTGACTTGATGAGGGCTGTCAAGGAAGATGTCTGTAAGTCATGGACATATGAGCTAAGATGTGAGTGATGAGATGGAAAGCCTAGAGATCAGCACTTCAAGCAAAAGGAGCGGTGACAACAAGACCCCATATTGGGAATGAGTTTGAAGTGTCTGAACATCAATGACAAAGTCAATGTGTTTCAAGTTTAGCGGACAGGTAGAGAATGCTGGCATATTTGTTAGGCCAGAGAGACAGGCAGGGGGGCCAGTTACGCAGTGTCTCACTGGCCAGAGTAACAAATTAGGTTTTGAGTCCAAACTGTAAGATGATAATAAAAAAGATCAGTGGATTTGGCACATAAGTAATATTGTTGCTGTCAATCCCGTCTTGGAGGTAAAAGCTAGACTTCAGTAGGCCCCAAAGTCAACATGAAGGAGACACACTACAGGGCATCATCAAGAGTCTCCCAGTGTACCTAGCTCCTAATGGAGAATACTGCCATGTACGTTCTTCTAGCAGAAATAACTGAAGCCCTCTTGGGTCAATTCCTGATGAATCACTCAAGTTGTCAACCATGTTTACCCAGGACCCATTCATGTTCACCTCCAAGGCAATGCTATGTCTATTGCGATCACTGGGAAATCTGATGCCCCCAGAGACTTTATGGAGATAGATTATTTCTATGCCTAAATCTTAATGTTCAAAATTAACCCTAATATTATTAGGGCCAGGATTAGAAGGCTAAAAGTTGGGTCTTGTCTGGAGAACACATGGGAATCATCCTTGATTTTATAAATCCTGATGTAAATCTATTTTTAATGATACATTTTTAAACTACCAAATGGAATGTAAGAGATTTTTAAAAATCTGATGAATTCAGGAGTCTGCACAGGTCCATTCCAGTTGATACATTTTTCTACCACTGAATTTTCATATAATTTCATAAATTGTCTATTAACTCATCTTACACAGTTTGAGATCCAGTTTGCCAACAAACATCCAAATTCTTGGCACAGTTTGCAGCTAGTGATGATGTGGATGTTCTTAGGACAACTGGTAGACTCATTCTGCTTTTGTTTATTCAAGCCCATTACCCACAATCTCATGGAAGAACCTAAAAAAGTTCCTCTTCCTGTAGGATATAGTGCTGTTTAGGAAAAGTATCTTTTTTCCTTACTCCAGAATAGTATTTTCCAGGAGCACTACACCCACACATTGGACTCACACATTGTTTTCACTTTGGCAGTCATTTAACTACCAACTTCTTGGAAATCAGTAGGACATTAATCTCCTACGTACAAGCTACTTGCCTGCCAAAAAAACTACGAAAATTGATGCTGTGAGTTTGCTGCAGCTGATTTCTACTTAGGATATGACACACATGTGCTTATTACTATAAGTGAATTTTCAGAAAGAGAAAACTCCCCGGATTGTGACGCCTACCTCCTCACTGCTAACTATTTAAAAATAAGATCATAAGGGGTTACCAAGACTTGCCCCAAAACATCAATATAAAGCAATACTGAAAGGATTTATCTTGAATAGCTGGTTGGCCACACCAGTCAGGTCATGTTTATTGAATAATTGGGTGCCTTGAGGCAGCAGTCCCCAACATTTTTGGCATCAGGGACCAGTTTCATGGAAAACAGTTTTTCCATGGACTGGGGGGGGTGGGGGCTCAAGAGGATACAAGCATATTACAATTTATTGTGTACTTTATTTCTATTCTTATTACATAACAATATCTCATAAAATAATTGCACAACTCACCACAAAGCAGATCAGGGGGAACCCTGAGCTGGTTTTCCTGCAACTAGACAGTCCCATCTGGGGATGTTGGGAGACAGCACTAGCATCATCGCCTGAGCTCCACTTCAGATCATCAGGTGTTAGATTCTCATAAGGAGTACAAGTTGGGCAGGCTACTCCCCGATATATATCTCCAGCCCAGGCCTCTCTGACAAGCTCCAGAGTTGGGTCTTACAAACATCTCTGGTTGAGTGTCTAATAGACATCTCACATCATACATATCACACACACACACACACACACACACACACGAAATGAAAGAAGATTTTGACAGAAAATAATTTACTGAACATGATGTCCCTATGGTGGCTGGCAGGGCTCTATGAGGAATTAGAGCCTGGAGCAGTGAGTGCTTACAGGAAAATGGAGGCTAAACATCTCCTCACTCAACTTCTGCCCCCACACTCAATTCCTAGACATTGCCCACATTTCTTTACTCCTCTTTGAAGTAAATCCCTCAAAGAACGTTCTATACTCATTATGTGTGACTACTCTTTTTCCATTACCTCTTAAGCTTTCTGTGCAACAAGATGGTTCATGTCGATGACAGCATATTGCTCACCCAATAGTCAGTTTTCAGTTCTTGTCTTACCTGACCTCTCAGCAGCATTCATCCACCTGACCATTGCCTCTTCCTTGATACACTTTCTTCACCTCTTGTGAAGGACATCAAATACTCCCACCTCACTTGTTGTTCTTTCCCATCCCCTAGGGCAGGCTACTTTTTTCCTCTCATTCCTTTAAAGTTAGAGCTCAGCCCTTGTCTTCTATACTCTATCTGTACTCACTCCTTTGTTTACATCACCTAGTCCCACAAATCTATGTGTTATCTGTACACAGGCACCTCCCTGGTATATATCTCCAGCCCAGACCCCTCTCATGAGCTCCAGAGTTGGGCCTTAGGAACATCTCCTGTTAGCTGTCTAATAGACATCCCAGATATCAAGTCAAAAATAGAACCATCTTTCTCTCCGGATTTGTTCCATCTGCTACCTTTCCCACCCTCCTTGAAGGAAACCTCATCTTTCCAATTACTTAAGTCAAAAACCTTTAAGTCTTCTCTTTTTCTCCACCCCCACTCAATGTTCAATCTGTCAGGAGCTCCTGTTGGTTCTAATTTTTAAAGATACTCAGAATCAGCTATTTATCACCATGTCCTCTGCTACCATACTGACTCTAGTCGCCCAAATCTCTCACTTGGGTTACCTCAAGGGCACCCTGACTAGTCTTCGCGTTCCTACCCTTGCCCTCCTATAATCTATTCTTAATACAATAGCCAGAGTGATCCCTTTCTATCAGATAACATCATGCATCTGCTCAAAACCATTCAAGGGTTTCCCATGTCATTCTAACTAAAACTCAGAATTCGACACGGGCCCACAAGGCCTTCCATGATTTCCAGCCCTCACACTCCCCCATTTCCCACCATCTCTTGCCTCTCCTTCAACTCAGCCTCACTGGCTTCCTTTTTGTCCACAAACAGAAAGCATAGTCCTACTAAGTGTTTTTGCTACAACTGCTCCCTCTGAATGGAATGGCTTTCTCCATGTCTACCTGGAAAACTCTCTCACTTTCTTTGAATCTTTGCTAAACTGTCACTTTTCAGTGAGGTTTACCTGATCACTCTATTTAGTACCAAAATATATCCCAATTCTAAATTTTGAAAACCTTTACTGTTCTTTACTTTCTTTCTTTCTTTTTTCATAGCACTTACCACCTCCCCAAATCCTATATGATTTACTTATTTATGATGGTTTAATAACGCAGATGATAGAATATAAACTCTTTGAGGCAGGGTTCGCTGTCTGTTCACTACTCTATTCTTAGCCTCTAAAACGGTACCTAGCATGTAGTAGGTACTCAGTAAATACGCACTGAATAACTAAATGGTAGAAAAGCCATCAGACAAGCATTTTGAAAGAAAATAACAGGGCTTAGTAATATGGAAATAAATATTAGTCAAACATGATTACAAAAGCAAAAAACTTGAGTAGACATTTCTCCTGAAAAAATGTACAAATGGCCAATAAGCACATGAAAAGATGCTGAGCATCATTAGCAATGAGGGAAATGCAAACTAATATTATGATCTGATTCCATTTCTTACCCCCTAGCATGCCTATTGTCAAGCAATGGACAGTAGCAAGGGTTGATGAAGATATGGAGAGATAGAAAGGCTCATCCTTTGCTAGTGGGAGTGTAAAATGGTGCAGACATTTTGCAAAATGGTCTGGCAGTTCTCTGAAAAACCAAACAGCGCTACCACGTGACCTAGTAACTCAAGTCTTACAGACAACTGAAAACATGCTCACACCAAAACTTGTTCATGAATGTTCATAGCAGCATTATTCCTAATATCCTCAAAGTGAAGACAACTCAGATGCCCATGAGTTGAACAGATCACCAAAATGTTGTTAGAGCCATACAATGGGATATCATTCAGTCATAAGCAGGAATGACCTACGATATATGCTCCAGCACAGATAAATCTTTAAATCATTATGCTAAGTGAAAGGAGGTAGGCACAAAGGGCACATATCCTATGACTCTGTTTATGTGAAATGTGTACAACAGGCAAGTCCACAGAGGCAGAAAGTAAATCAGAGGCTTTCAGGGCTGGGCTAGGGAAAAAGGAGAAATCACTGCTAAAAGGTAAGGGGTTTCTTTTTGGAGTGATGAAAATATTTTGGAATTAGTGCTGATGATTGTACAACTTTGCAAATATGCTAAAAGCAACTGAATTGTACATCTTCAAATGGTAACTTTTATGGTATAGGACTTATATCTTTATGTCTAACTTATAATCTTTATGTCTAACGTTTTAACGACAAGGTTTTGAACCTCTCCATGGTTTTCCGTGAGCAAGACCAGCAGCCTGGGTGAGATTTACTACCACATAGGACCAGAACTGTCTTTGAGTTTCACAGAAGTCAATTGATTAGGAAATCATCAAGGAGTAAATATTTCTTACTGAAATCTGAAGTTGGACACGTTTTTCTGGGAGTAAACTTTAGGAGGAAGTTACAATTAAATCCTTATATTAGGGACTCTCGAGTAATAGAATAATGCTGTCTTTGTGTTTTTTTGCCCAGACACAGAAACATTCTTCTTCAAAAGGATGTTTCTTCTATTGATCAACTCTAAAAGATAAGGGAATAAAATAAAATCGCAACTAACTCCATCAAAGGATGTTTGCCAAAATAGTACAGCCCAGACACACTGTTTCCAGATGATCTAATTGTATACAGTAATGGAGCTTGTAAAGCCAAGAGACATGAGAATCACGTTCCCTTTGACTAACTTACTCAAATACCAGATGTCTCAGCCAAATTAGAGGGCAGTCTAAATTCTGACTTCGATTTATTGATTGAATAAATGGCCATATGTTTTTGATATTAAACATGTAGGTAGCAAAGTTAATATGCCGTCACGAGAATTTAAGGGCTTGATTTAGACATCTGTCTAATCAGATAGCCATTGTACTCCCAACCTGGGCTGAACTCCAGAGATACCAACAGATGAAGGTAAAAGGTTTTTCAAATTCAACAAAGAACTCTGAATCTTATTCAGACAAGTAGTTGAGAGCCTAACATTTGCACAGTGAGACATGAAAGTCATAATTGGGGTGTAAAAACCCTATATGCAGGTGTTTTATATTGACTGCCTCTACCCTGAAGCATTTCAATAGAATCTCTGTAAAACACGTAATTTGGTATAGAGATGCATCCTGATGAACTAGCTCCAGAATGTACCCCCTCAAGCAGATGGCCCACTTGGAGTCAGGTCATGTTGGTGCCAGATTCTACAGATACTACAGTGCTGTTCCCTGCAAATGTTTACTGAATGAATAAATGATTTAATGAATTTATACTATCAAGATAAGATGGGGTCAATGCTTTTCTCATACAATTTCACTAAGACTGTCATGTGCTATGCAATGAGTCAAACCAATCTCAGATGAAAAAAATTTTTTTTTGATTTTTTTGTATAACTTCATATACTTGGTTTTTTACCAATGTATCTTCTCCACTGTTTTATAAGTTCTAATGATGTTATTCACCTCTGCATCCACCCAATGCCTAACCCAGTACAAGGTCCATAAGCAGATACTCAAAAAACAAAAAGGGAAGTGGAATACTAAAATAGAACCAGTTGGGGGTGCATTTTAAATTTCAGGATTTTTATGCAGAATATGTGTGAAAGGATAAAGGCAGGTCAGTGTCATAGACACTCCACTCCAGAAACTAAAAGGGAACAGTCACTCCCCCTCCCCTCCCTCTGGCAGTGCAGTCCAATCCTGGCCAGACAGACTTTCCTCTCAAGGACTTTGATTTGGGGAAATGACTCAAAGGTGCAGGGCTACTTAGAGTCTATCTGAGGCATCAGTGGCAGGATTGCAAATTTGCAGCACAGCAAAAATCCACAGACAGTGGTAACAGAAGAGCTTCCTGAGCAGCCCAATTCCATAGCAGGAGGTTGGCCTCATCTTGTCCAAAATCATCATTCCTGCTCCAGCCTGGCTCTCAAACTTCTGTCAACATATAAGCCACTCAAATAAACAGAAGAGTAAACTTGAAGGCAACCAAAAAGTCCAAAAAATGCTAGTCCTCATTTCCTGGGAAGACGTATCACTGATTACACACTCACCTATTAACTCAAATAATGGTTATGGTTTTCCAATTACACCTCTAGCTCAGATTTGCCTAGCCCTTCTGAATAAAGTCATCTAAAATGAAAACATCTGCATATCTATTTAGATTTTAAATATCTAAAATAGCAAAGCTTTGTTTTCCCACTATGCTGAGAAAATGGAGTCAAAACTCTTTTTAATCCAATATGTACACAATAACCAAAGGTGGAAAGAACCCAAATGTATGAGTAGATAAATAAAATGTGCCACATCCATTCGATGGCATATAATTCAGTCATAAATGGAAATGAAGAACTGACACATACTACAACACAGATAATTGAACACATTATGCTAAGCGAAAGAAACCATACCAAAAAAGGCATATGTTGTACATTTCCATATATATTGCAATATCTGGAATAGGCAAATTCACAGAAATAGAAAGCAGATTAGTGGTTGCCTCAGTCGTGGGGGTAGGTGAAATGGAAAGTGACTGCCTAACAAGTACATAGTTTCCTTTTAGGGTAATGAAAATGTTCTGGGACTGGATAGTGGTGATGGTTGCACAACATCGTGAATAAACTAAATGCCATTGAATGACACACTTTGAAATGATTAAGATGGTGAATTTTGTTCACAATAAAAATTTCAAGGTTGGACACAGTGGCTCACACCTGTAATCTCAGTACTTTAGGAAGCCGAGATGAGAGAATTGCTTGAGCCCAGGAGTTTGAGACCAGCTTGAGCAGCATAGCAATACTTCATCTCTACAAATAATAATAATAGTAATAATAATAAAATAATTCAACCAGATATGGGGGTGCCTGTCCTGTAGTCAAGACCTCCACTCAAAAAAAAAAAAAAATCAGTAGGCAAAAAATTAGAAAAAATATCAAGAAGCATATGTGAACGCAGATGCCCTTCTATTTACTGTATAACAGTTACACTCCAGGTGGCTTGACCAAAGAACTCTCTGGCTGTAAAATCTTTGTTGTCCCAGCTTACTCTTAGAATGCTCAGCAGTTTGTTTATCATTATGTAAGCAAATTTTCATATGAAGAAATAACCTTGGGTCTTGGTGAGAAGAAAGATAAAAATAAGCACATTCCAAAGGATTTTTACTCGTCTTGATCACAATCATGCCCCATTTTATTTAGAATCAATTAGAAAGTTGTGAAAACGAGGTATCACTAAACAGATCTTGGCAAATACATTTTTTCCAGTCTGGCGATGTTGAGAGTGATTGTATTACAGATTAGCATTGATTACTCAACTTTCTAAAGATGTAGGTCTCTACATGAGAGCCATCAGCTCAAGATGCCAGGAGCTGAGTAATTTCAAAGTGGGATGACAAAACTGTGCTGGTGATTCATGAGTGTAAACTTGTTTCAGGTTTGCTCAATAGATCCTGGGAAATAGCATTTGCTCAATTTTTTATTCTAGAAATGTAGAACTCCTCTAATTTCTACATTTCCCCCAACCCCCTCCCCCCCCACACACGTTATAAGACCTTGCATATTACTGCTTCTGACCCCAGTGGAACTGAAAAAGACTTCCACACAACACAGTAAGTGTTAAACTTTCAAAGTATCTATTTCAGTATGTTTGTATCAAAGCTAGAGTAAATCTTTCTGTTCTACTAAGAAGCAAAAATAGTGAACTCATTCTGGATTTACAATTCCTGTCTTACTTGTAGTAAACAAATACCAGCAACTTCAACTTCTATGTCTCAACCTATTTTTTTAATGTTGTTTACAAAGAGATTTTCAATAAATAAAGTGCAAGAGTTTTCCATCCAGGTTCCTCTGAATGCTTTTATAAATGATGAAAGTATTGCATCTCCACATTACTTAAAATACAATTGCTTTTAGAGGCTTCACCTAAGTGGGTTTCCAGAGCCTCCTCCTCAGAACAGGTGCCTGTAATTAAAGGCGGTCCCTCACCCAGTTCATTTTCCAGGCCTTGGAGGGCTCTTTGAGAGCCCTGAATTTCCATGTATTCACGAGGAAGATATTACCGCCAAGCTCCATGAAGCCCTCTGAGAAAGTCATCGGTGCTACAAACTACTGACCTTACCCTAAACCCATCTGCCTGCAGGCCAGCTGACTCAGTGTCTCCTGCCAACCATCTGCACACACGTGGTGCTCTGTGGCAGCTCTGTGAACGGTCAGGAAGGAAGAGGAGTTCACGTTTCCAGAAAGGGTCACTGGGGAAAGACAAGACGGGGAGACCCTAATTAAAAACATTCCTTTCTCATGAAAACAAATGATTACTCTTCATGCTTTTGCTTCTTTGGCATACATTCATCTGTGCTGATTTAATTAAGAACCATTTGACGAGTACCCACTCTGTGCAAGTCACTGCTCTCATTGTGATGGCGGAGTTAAAAAAATGAATTAGAAGTGTTCTCTCCCCACAAGGAAATTTAGACATTAGAGCAAGAGACAGTTCTTTGCTTTTCTCTCTGACTTAGAAGACAGCCAGAGGCAGGCCTTCCTGTGAGTTTACCCAGGGATTCGCGTGACTGCAAGGAGAGAGCTGTAACTCCATCCATGTCATTTCCTTTCGAGAGAGCATGTGAGAATGCAAGTGTGTGAGAGCAATGCTAATTCAGGATTAATGTAGAAAATGTGTTCGTTCCTAGTCATACTTAATCAGCCTCAGACTGTCTCAGAAATGCTGTGCAATTGCTCACGACACACATGAGAATCAGGCTTTTGCTGGCCAGTGATACACAGGACTGAAATCAGAGACACATGAACAAATGGAGTGGTGAATGTGGGAAGAGGGAATTAATGAAAGCCAGGATGGCCAACTGCAGCCCTGGAGGTGCTGGTGGTAGAAGCCCTTGGGTCCCATCCATGTAGAAGTCCCCTTTGGATCTGGAGAAAGAGTACAGGAAAGACAGAGGGCCACTCTCACATGCCATTCCAGGAGGCGTAGACTATGAAAGAATAGTAGAATATTGACGATGACTGAGGTCGGGTGATGATAAAATGTTTTCAATCCTAGTCCATCAATTATATGACTACACAAACTTGTACCCAAATGTCTTTTGCATATCATATAAACATTTCAAACAGGGAAGTAACTTTGCGGGGAGGAAAGAAATTTTTTGGGAGTCGAAAACACCACACATGAATCTCCACCATCAGCTTTTATAACCGTGAAACCAAATAGATAGACTTGGTTCATGAAATCCGTGAAGGGCCTGAGGATTCATTCAGCATCCATGGCTGGCAGGCATCAGCGCAGGACAGATGGCGGGAATGGGCAGCTCACCGCAGTCCCACTCATCCGAACCATCGGAGCAGTTGGCTTCCCCATCACACCACAGGCTGCGAGACATGCACATGTGGTTCACACACTCCAGCTCATCGTCATGGCAAAACGCTGGCATGGGGAACAAGAAGCGAGAAGGGAAACATTTTGGAAATAAATATGATTATCACGAACATGCACGTTCTCATTTGCCAGCAGGGGTGTGGGAAGAAGAAAATAGGTGGGCACTGAGACCTTCCACCAGGTATTGAGGCAGAATAGCTGAATCTGTCATATTTCATTTATCAGGTGTCAACCTGCATGGAGAGCATCGCAATAGAATGACCACCTCCACATGGCAAAGTCTCTAACAAGCAGATGGAAAAAGCAGTTCCACAGCAGCAGAAATACCAAGCATTAGAGAACAGGGTTACAGTCTGTGTTTTAACCCAAAGGAAACAAGCTATGTCCACACTGATGGATCGTGATTCTTTTTAAAACCCTGTTATTAAATGATCTCCAAGTCATACATTATTCTCTCTTGGGTTTTTAAAAAATTATAGTAAACGTCCTGGATGGCCAACTTAGCATCCACTCTCTTCCTTGCTCCTTTGTAAGGAGAATCTGATTTTGTTCAGGCCCATACACCTGCCAGTCCACAGCACTAAGGGAAGCACCATGTCTGTTTAAGCTGGGCATGTTGCTTTTCTAATGGCAGTCGTTCTTTTCCTGAGTACAATTAGTGATTTGGGAGTCAGCCTGTGATTCGAGATCAGGGCTTTGGCCTGTGAGTTTGTGGGTTGTGCTTTGCAAGACAGCTCATGCCCAAACTCTGCCTGTGATGCCACATGCCCCAGCCTGGGACAGGAGCACCTTAGAGGGAACAGCACCTCTTTCTAAACTGTTCTGCCTGCATGGGGCTTCTTTTTGCAATTCAGCTGTTTGTAGGAAGTGTCTTTTCTAATTTACGCAAAGGCTCCTGATGGTTAGCTGTGACTTTGCCTGACTGACCTGAGCGAATACTTAATCAATGTCTTAAGGATGAGGGCAAGGGTCTCTCTTCTTCTCTTCTCCCCCCTGCATATGACCAAGGAAGCATGGCACCATGGCGCTCCTGGCAATGCCATCTTTTGACCATGAGGTCAAGCTGAGCTGAAATAAGCAAGAACGATGCTAAACCCCACATGCAGCTTCAAGATTCCACCTCACTATTGACTCTTCATATGATAATGCAAAACATATGTGACACATATGATAAGAAAAGATAAATGTCTTGTTTGTCACTTTGATTTGGGCATTCTGTTACTTGCAGGTAAAACATCTTAAGGGACCTTCTTTTGTTTTTCTGGTTCTAAAAGTAATGACCATTCATTCAAAACACGTAGAAAAGATAGAAAAGCACAAAAATTGTATAACTCTGCCACCCATAGATTAAAATTGTAAACTTTGAGTTGTGAATTTCTTATTTTTTTCTATATGGGGCATATATCCTTTCAAAACTTGGGATAGTACACATAATACCCCATATTATGTTTTATTTGACTAATGATATATAAAGAACCCAGAATAAATTATGCTTCTATAATTTGGTTCTAATATCTGCATATTATTTTACTTTATGGTTGTAGTTTATGTTTCCTATTTAGAATATTTGGGATGTTTTAATATCCCCTGTCATAAATAATACTAGAATAACATCATAGTATATATATTTTACACACATTTAATTGTCTTCTTAGCATATATCTTTACAAGTAGAGTTTTGATTGAAAGTTTGAACACACAAATTTTTTGATACATATTTATACATTTTTAGCTTATATTCCAAATGAGAGGTAATTGGTATTTAAAATAAAAATGTTGGCTGGGCACAGTGGCTCACACATGTAATCCTAGCACTTTGGGAGGCCAAGATGTGAAGATTGCTTCAGCCCAGGAGTTCAAGACCAGCCTGGGCAACATAGTGAGACCTCATCTCTACAAAAAAAAAAAGAAAGAAAGAAAAGCAGGGCATGGTGGCATGCACCTATAGTCCCAGCTAGTCAAATGGCTGAGGAGTGAGGATCATCTGTGCCCAGGAGGTCGAGGCTGCAGTGAGCCATGAGCCTGCCACTGCACTCCAGCCTAGATGAGTGAGTGAGACCCTGACTCAAAAAATAATAAAATTAAATTAAAATGTTGTGCTGGCAACATTTTAAGTTCACATAAGCACTTACAGCAGTTTTTTTCATCCATGCCATCAGGGCAGTCAGGGAAGCCATCACAGATCACTGTGTGCTTCAAACATTGCTTGTTGGAGGGACATTCCCAAAGGTCTCTCTCCTTACAACCTGGAGACGGAAGAAAAGGTGATTTGCAATAGCCATGGAGTTAAAAATAACAATGAGTTTGATCAAGCAATGTGGGAAAACTGCAGTATAACTGCTGACTTCTTTTTTCTTAATGAGCTCTGACTCCTATACACCATAGACGACGCAATTTTGAAAGTAGAAACACCCAATCATCTCCATATTATGATATAAATAGTACAGCTCGCCTAACAGATGAAAAATGACATATGGGAAATGAGAGGAAAAATGGAAGAGCGAGCATTCATTCTCATTCATCTTTAGCTGTTCCTATTGCTGTGCTGAGTCAATTTGCCAACACATAAGATATATCTGTAAAATGATGAGTTGTGCTTTTAAGCAAATATGCCAATACCTAGTGATCTAAATGTGTATTATCATATCATAAAGTGCAATTTCACTCAGCAATCTAAGAGGCCATCTGTATGTCTGGCAAGAGAGGCTCTTCTCTTCCTGTTCCAAATACCTACAAAACCAGCATAAGAGCTAGGTGCAAAAGCCGTTACCTTCATGCTACTCAGAGATCTGAAGCTGGAAACTTTGTCCATTGATCCCAGAAAGAAATATAATTTGTACAGCATCAGAGCAGGAAGTCCATCACTCATTTGGTAGTTTGCCCGTGGAATAGCAAGCACCTGTGATATACTTAGTAAATGTCATTGGGGTCAAGTGTAGTGCATGTGTGATGTACGTCTGCGAAAGCTTGCCACAATCCAGTTGTCACTGCAGTCAGACCCTTGTCCCTGACTAGGCTGTGAGGTGCACAGAGGAAGAAAGCTTGTGGCCTCCAACCTCATAGCACTGTGGCAGGGCCTCCACACATGTGACTTTTAAGTGAAACTTCACTTCATGGAAGGAACAAGATGTCTCTGTCTCCCAGGAAAAGATAATCTATTTTAAGGTGAGTAAAATGCAAAGCAGTGACCAAATAAGATGTTTCTTTTTTAAAATGTTACTTTACTTTTTTTATTTACCTGTATTGAAAAAAATGCTATTTTTTATCTGACCTAGTACAAATAATTCAAAGACATTTTGTAGTTGATTGATTCAGGTTTCTTGGAATCCACTATGAGAACAAATATCTGCTTTTTTCAAAATTCTCACTAAAAACAACTATCAAAATAAGTCACCAGAAAAGACATTTTTATTGGAGCTAAAATTAGCTTTGATGTATTTCATCATCCAAAAATACAGGAAATAATGAGTGTTTCACTGGCTTTTCATCTGAGCTGATCATAGGCCCAGGGACATCTATTACAGGAACTCACAGGGAATATTATCTGGAGTTTTCAGCAAATGGAGGATACAGACAGCATCTAGAATGTTCTGACAATGAGAGTCTTGAGATTAGAGATGGAGCTTAAAATTGGGTCTCTGTAATCCAGCTCTGGCAAGATGGTCTGCTCCTTCCATGAGAGGGCAAACGGATCCAAGAAAGAGGGCTAAGCCAGGCATGGTGGCTCACACCTGTATTCTCAGCACTTTGAGAGGCTGTGGCAGGAGGATTGCTTGAGCCCAGGAGTCAGAGACCAGGCTGGGCAACATAGCAAGACCTTGTCTATACAAAAAGTCAGAAAATTAGACGGACCTTGTGGTGCAGTCCTGTAGTCCTAGCTACTCAGGAGTCTGAGGTGGAAGATCAAGTAGCTGGAACCTCAGACACATGCCACCATGCCTGACTAATTTTTTGATTTATTGTAGAGACAAAGTCTCACCAAGTTGCCCAAGCTGGTCTTTAACCCCTGGGCTTAGGCAATTCTCTTGCCTCTGACTCCCAAAGTGCTGGGATTATAGGTGTGAGCCACCGTGCCCAGCCTTGTATCATTATGTTTCAAATGTATGTTCTAGAAGGAAAAAGGTGTGACTCCATGAAGCAGGGTATGAGTGGGATAGAATATTGACAGCAGCCGTAGGTCATGAAACCAAATCATCATTGACATCAAAATAACAACCTCCAACCTCTCCAGCACGGAGATAAGAGCATCGTCCTCTGATTGAGTGTGCCCAAAAAGTGACCAACTCATCCCAGTTAGCCTGGGATCTAACCATAGTTTGGACATTAAGTGTTCCTTGTCCCAAGAAACCCCACTGACCCCAGGCAAATCAGGATGAATGATCACACTAAATATTTCACATACTAGATCTCATTTTAACAAAAGCTCTGTGAGGCAGGCTTCTCTCCCAGAGCCAGACCCATTTAACCCAGATGCCTTGTTTATTTACCAAAATAAGTTACCCTCGTAAGTCAAGTCAGCAAATGGCTTTCAAGCAAATGCTTTTCGTTGTGTAAAGACTTTTTTGTTATGCAGTGAGAAGGTATGAAGTGGTTGCATACATCTTTAGCATGGAGACACTGGTGTTGGGAGTTTATTTATTGTTGTCATTTGCCATTTGGAGTGACAAAGTTGTGCTTTGAATACACCTTGCATTTTGCAGATTTGAAAGAAAGTCAGTGCTATTTGTGGGCTAAAGAGGAGGGAGCGCCAAGTGGAAAAAGCAAACACCTCCGACAGATTCTTCTGTTTGAGTTTAGCAGGGACATGAAGGCCGTGAAGGGGGCTAGGAACCTTTGTTCCAGGTCTGCAGAGAATGCCATCAGGGAAAGCATGGCAAGAAGATGGTTTTGTTGTCTCACAGAGGGCCGCTTTGACCTGAGTGATTCTCCACGTTCAGGGAGACCACTGGGCTTTGATGAAAACAGCTTAAATGCTTTAATCTACAATGATCCACATTGGTCAACCCAAGAATTGGCCAATGGGATGAGCTGTGACCAGTCAACCAGAGTGCCACATTAACATTCCACGGGAAAGTGGAAAATGTTATAAGCGTATGCATCAACCTGAGAGGTTGTTCATCTTCTGGAGCTGAGCTGCATGAGATAAAAAAGATCTCACTCTTCAGGGTGGAGCTGCCTACAAGGAGGAGGGAGACAAGGTGACTCTGGGGTGTTCTTGGCAAAGGCTGGAACAGTCTGGATCCAGCTACCCTGCATGACCCTGGGCGACGGAACCTCTTCCCTCAAAGCACAGTCACTGGGGTTCTGCCTCAGCACCTGACATAGTAGCCGGAACAGAATAACAGCCTCCCACTGGGGTCTAGGCCTGCCATAAGGGGCAGCAATGCCAGCACAGACCCTAAAGCCACCATCTCCTGCTAGAAAGTCCCAGCACCCTACCCAACCCCTGAGCCACCGCCTGCTTTTAGAGTGCCATCCTTGAGGCACGCTCTTCCACACATGGGGGTCTAGTCCTCTGTGAAAGAAGCAGGATAGGGAGCAGAAAAGGTTTTGAGCTGAATGCCTCTGACCCTGGAGGCAGAGAACGTCTATTCCAAACAAACACCATCTCCAGAACGGGACACCACCCTGTCACCTGGTTTTCTATGTGAGCAGGGACTTTGCCCATGATCAGGACAGGACATGCCAACCCGCTCTCCTCTACCATAAATAGTTGTCAGAAACAAGACCCAGCCAGACAGGACTCCTTCCCTTGAGGGAGATGCCTGGGGTGACTTCTGAAGGGGCCCGCCTCAGGCTTCCCACCACCACAGCAGGTGAGTTCCTGGTTATCATCTTCCAAGGACTGAATAGGGTGTCATGAGCATTCCAAGATGTGGGAGGTAACAGGATATTCTCTGTGTTTTATAGGTGAGGCCCAGAGAAGTGAAGAGACTGGACAAAAGGCACACAGCTCCAAGGGCTGAGTCAACATATAAATCTAAGTCTATGTAAACCCATCCCAGGCTTCCCAACCAGGATACTACATGAGAGAGGATGACAGTTTCCCAAGCACAAGAAGAAAGGAGAACATTCCTCCCTTAGCGTGGAAAATCAAACTCTCCTGAGTGATCAGAGAATAGTCCTGGAGATTCATCCCATCAGCACATTCACGGTCTGCACAGGTAAGGACATAACAGCTCTCAGTCTTCTACTGGCTGCAGAGCAGAGTGGTCTCTTCCCCAAGAAAAGAAAGGAAAATAGAGGCTGGTTACTGGGAGTCTAAGAAAGCCAGGTGAGCCCTTTGTGAGATCAATTCTACAAATGGCTATACAAAAGTCTGAAAGGACAGAGAAAAACCTTTTGGAAGACTTTTTGAATCAAGCTGTAAACCCATAATGAATATTAGAGTCAAATCCTTGAATACATCGTAAGGGGATTTTGACTCTGAGGAACGGCTCAGGTGATATTTAAAGGGCTGACTTTATTTGAGCTCAAGAGGAGACCAAAGATAGAGAATGAAGTGATTTTTAATCATCTGAAGATAAACAGAAAAGCACTTACTGACACTGGGCATTTGTATTGCTGTCAGTCTCTCCACATGATGTATATACCCTTTTACTCAGAATAGGGATCAGTTACTTATTACAATGCTGTGTTGTTCATGAAAAAAAGGATTTTATTTTTACAATAGATATAAAGCGCCTGTTCTAGTCGTATTTTCATTCAACTTCCCCTGGAGACTTGTTGCTTGTATCACAGCCACAGAACCACCTGCCCTTGGAGCTGACCAATATTGTGGATGTCAAGTCTAGCCAGAGCTAACTTCGACCCCACACATGAAAGTACACAGTGTGACAGCAACGCTCACAAATAGACACTCCCTCTTATGCTTCCCAGCACTCCTTTCCTTTATGTCATTCTTGTTCTTTCCCTGCCCAGACCTTTGCCTTGCTCCCTGCTGCATGGATATCCATGCTTGGAAAATATTGTGTTGAAAAACATCCATCTGTCAAGTAGCTAGTTTTATAGGCAGCTCCACCTATATAGTGTATATTCAATTACCAATATAGCATCAAGTCCTAGGTTAGTGGAGTACTTCCTAAGATGGTATATTTCCTAGGATAGTGGAGCATTTCTTAGGGTTGGGGAGTACTTTTTAGAATGGTGAGGTACTTCTTAGGATGGTAGAGTACTTCTTGAGGAGGGAGAACTTTCTAGAATGGTTGAGTACTTCCTAGGAGAAGGAGTACTTCTGAGGACAGTGGAGTACTTCTTAGGATGGGGGAATACTTCCTAGGATAGTGGAGAACTTCTTAGGATAGGGGAGTGCTTCCTAGAATGGAGGAGTACTTCCTAGAATAGTGGAGTTCATGTTAGGATGGTGGAGTACTTCCTAAGACATAGGGTACTTCCTAGAATGGAGGAGTACTTTCTAGGATGGAGGAGTATTTCCTAGGATGGGGGAGTACTTCCTAGGACATAGGGGTACTTCCTAGAATAGAGAAGTTACTTCCTAAGATGAAAGAGTATTTCCTAGGATGGTGGGGTACTTTCTAGGATAGTGGAGTATTTCCTAGTATGGTGGAGGAGTACTTCTTAGGGTGAGGGAGTACTTCTTAGAATAAGGCATACTTCTGAGGGTGATGGAGTACTTCTGAGGGTAGTGGAGTGCTTCTTAGGATGGGGAAGAACTTTCTAGATGAGGAGTACTTCTGAGAATGGTGGAGTACTTCTTAGAGTGAGGGAGTACTTCCTGGGATGGGGAGTACTTCCTAGGATGGTGGAGTACTTCTTTGAATGGAGGAATACTTCCTAGGATTGGGGAGTATTTTCTAGGACAAGGGAATACTTCCTAGGATAGGGAATTTACTTCCTAAGATGATGGAGTACTCCCTAGGACAGTGGAGTACTTCCTAGGATGGTGGGGTACTTCCTAGAATGGTGGAATATTTCCTAGGATGATGGAGTACTTTCTGGAATGATGAAGTACTGCCAAGAATGGTGGAGAATTTCTTAGAATGGGGAAGTACTTCCTAGGATGGTGGGGTGCTTCTTAGGGTGGGGGAGTATCTTCTAGAATGGCAGAGTACTTCCTAGAATGGAGGACTACTTCCTAGGATGGTGGAATACTTCCTAGGAAGGTGGAGTATTTCTTAGGATGAAGAAGTACTTCCTAGGATGGCAGTATACTTCCTAGTATGGTGGAGTACTTTCTGAAATGATAGAGTCCTACCAAGGATGGTGGAGAATTTCTTAGGATGGGGAAGTATTTCCTAGATGGTAGAGTACTTCTTAAGGTGGGAAAGTACTTTCTAGGATAATGGGTTACCTCTTAGGATGATGGAATATTTCTTAGGATAGGGGAGTTCTTCCTAGGATGGTGGAGCAGTTCTTAGGGTGAGGGAGTACTTTCTAGGATGGAGGAGTACTTCCTAGGACAATGGAGTACTTTCTAGGATGGTGGAGTACCTACTAGGTTGGTGGAGTACTTCTGTGCTAACACAGTGCAGACCCTAGTAATCACTACCCTGTCTCTGAGGCTCCCCTCCCATAAATCAAATCTAGAATTTGATTTGTTCAGCTTTTCATAATTCATCCTAACACTTGTTGAGAATGCTTCTATTACCAACAGCATTGTCAACTCTCGTTTACGTTAGCAATCACACAGTCAAAGCAACTTTCACAACAAAAGTTTACCATGAGAGTGGGAGACATTTAAGAACAATTTTACTTGTTGCTAAATTCTAATGTGTGTATTTTTAGAGTGTATTTGTAAACTAAGTGCTCTGGCTACCATGTTTTCCTGTTACAAAAGTGAAAAAGAAACAGGAAGTAAAGACAATTTCTAACACAGTATTGATATTGTAACTGAATTAAACGAGCAATTGTTCTGAAGGGAAACCCAATAGCCTTGTAAGAAGTTCTGAGGAAGTGGCAGATTCAAGACAGTGAATAGTTCATTGTCACATTATTCAGTAAAACCCAAACACTTAAATGTGTTCAATACCACAGAATGGATAGAATAAATCAGAAAGACAGGAAACTTGAGGGAAACTCGGCTTCATTGGAGCTGGTCTTTGCATTACCAGATAGTATCCTATGCACACGTGAAAGCAGAGACACCACTAAGTAGGTGACACAGGAGATAGGAGGCTTCCTATGGGTCCTCTGTTGAGCCTTCAGCAACCTGACTCCCTTCTTTGTAATTTTGTTTTGCTTTGTTTTGCTTTATTTTGTTTTTCAGTAGGAGTATCACTCTGTTGCCCAGATACCTCAACCTGCTGGGCTCGGGCGATCCTTCCACCTCAGTCTTCCAGTAGCTGGAAATACAGGCATAAGCCGCCACACTCAGCTAACTTTTTGATTTATTGTACAGACAAGGTCTCGCCAAGTTGCCCAGGCTGTTCTCGAATCCCTGGGCTCAGGCAATCTTCTTGCCTCAGCCTCCCAAAGTGCTGGAATTACAGGCAAGAGCCACCCTGTTTTCCTTATTTGAAGTGGTGTGTCTTCCCAGAGCACTGGACAAGCCCATTCAAATGTGCGCTTACGTCCCAAAGGGGAACATATGTAAAACTTTCTATCACCAACGTAATGAGAGTTTTCTCATAAATTAATACTGGTGGTACAATTAATAGAATGCCACTGTAATCCCAGCACTTTGGGAGGCCAAGGCGAGTGGATTGCCTGAGCCGGCGGGTTCAAGAACAGCTGGGCAACTTGGCAAGACCTCGTCTCTACAATGAAATAAAAAATTAGCCTGGCATGGTAGCACACACCTGTAGTTCCAACTACTTGGAAGGCTGAGGGGAAGGCTCACCGGAGCACCCAGTGGGTCGACGCTGGGGTAGCCATGAGTGTACCACTACACTCTTGCCCGGGCGACAAGATGAGACTCCAACTGCAAAAAAAGAAAGAATGCCAAATGTATTTCCCACTTTTAACTTTCCTTAACTAGAGCTCTTAACTGTATAGTCAATATTTTGAGTGTTTGATTGAGATTAGACAGTATGTCTATCATTTTGGTATGCCCCTCATTGTGTAATTAAAGTAATGATAAAATCGAATTACTTAAATAGAAACATGAATTTTAGGGTCTATACCATACTATACCTATACCATACTATAGTCCTTTGAATTTCTTTTTTGCAAATTACATTTTTGGTAAGGCTGATTTTTACTCTTGGTAAGGCTGGCTTTTGTTTTGTTTTAACAAAGCTTTTGTATTTTTCAAATATTTAGTCTAGCCAACAGAATATCATGCAACCTCTTTGAACCATCTAAGATAATTAATTTAAAGTTATACTTCAGAATACCAGAACCCATCAAAGTCATAGTTAAGTGAGCAAGTCTAAAATACTCTCAATAAATCACTTATATAATGGATATTCAATGAGTTTTGATTTATTTCTTTACACAAAAATTATAAACAAACCAACAACAGTAGCTTCTCAAAACACTTAATGTTCCACCATAACAAAATTACCCCCAGAAATTGCGCCATCATTCTGACAGCTGCAATTTTCCAGAAGAGGAACTTTCCCATATTTATAGGAGCTGATAGGATTTCAGTTGATTGCTTGTGACATTTTGTCTAGATCAGAAGGGCAATGTCTACCACAGATAATTCATTTGGAGGGGCAAGACAATATTTCATACCTCAAAGGCCAGAAGAATAAACTGATTTCAAAAGACATATTGCCTTGTGCACTTTCAATGAAAGAAGTGTCAATTCTTTTTAAGCAGGAAAAGTTAAATAGTCATAACCAAACCATTCTATGAATGGACCCTCAATCACTTTTCTTTCCTCCAGAACATTGTTTATTAAAGACTTCTATTCCCTGCCTCACTGAGGTTATGAGTACAAAGGCTTGCAGGGACACAAAATGAGAATTAGCTCCACTTAAATCACCATGGTGTTTCTGGCCCATCCATTGGTGATTCTGGAGATCAATGGCAGAAATGTTAGGAAGAGTTTTAACCTTTGTCAACAGAGAAAAAAATATGAGAGTGTGAAAATAAGTTAAATGTGAATGTTGGAGTCTGAACTCTTTTTGTTTTTAGATGTCAAGTTAGCAATATGGGAATTATATGTAAAGACATTTTTATGCTGATCTTAAAAGATAACAGTGGCTTTCTAATTTAATAATAAAATCAATTCCTTGCATGTGTGAAGTGCTTCCCCTTTTACTAAGTGTCTGTACATGGAGTAGCCTCCCCTTTTCTGTGGTTTCACTTTTCATGGTTTCAATCACCTGTGGTTGGTCAAGCACAGTCCGAAAATAGCTGAGTACAGTACAGAAGATACTTTGAAACCAAACATGGTGACTTTCACATGTAATCCCAGCACTTTGAGAGGCCAAGGTGAGAGGATCGTTTGAGCCCAGGAGTTTGAGATCAGCCTGGGCAACATAGCGAAAACTTGTCTCTACAAAAATAAAAAATTAGCTAAGCATGGTGGCACACACCTGTAGTCCCAGCTACTCAGGAGATTGAGGCAGCAGGATAGTCTGAGCCCAAGAAGTTGAGGCTGCGGTGAGCCACGATCGTGCCACTGCACACCAGCCTGGGTGACAGAGTGAGACTCTTACTCAAAAAAAAAAAAAAAAAAAGATACTTTGAGAGACCACATTCACATAACTTGTATTACAGTATACTGTTATAATTGCATGACTTTATTATAGGCTATTGTTGTTAATCTCTTACTGGGACTAAATTATAAATTAAACTTTATCTAAGTACATACATATGTATAGAAAAAAACCTAGTACTGTATACATGAGTTCAGTATCTGTGGTTTCAAGTGTCCACTGGGAGTCTCGGAATGCATTTTCCATTTCTATATCAAGGTTATGTAGATGTAGAATCAAGAGTTGACAAAAACACTTGTCAGTGCATGCCTCACTGGTAATTTAAGAAGTGAAGGCATTAGTATTCCATCCGAGTCACTACTATGGCCATCAGTGAACAGTTTACATTTTTAACACATTTTTTTTTACCCTATCCAGTTACTACTGTACATTCAAGAAAGTGCCACTGCACATACATACCACAGTTTTCCTCATCACTGTCATCATCACAGTCAGCCTGACCATCACACCTTCTGGAAGCCAGCACACACCGTCCCGAGCGGCACTTGAAGTGACTAGGTGAGCATTCTGTAAAAAACAACATTGCTGTCAACAGAGAGATATATATCAGCTAATTTATCATCTACAAGGGGGATGCTGTCAGGGAGCATTTGCTGAAGAAAAGAATGGTTCTCAGCAAAAGGAAGCAGTCAGTTACTTGGTGTTCTGTCTGCCAATCAACATCTTTCTCCTTCATCCTTGACCCCACTCACCTCTCCAGGTCAGTGGTTTAGTGTCTATGCTTTCCAGTGATTAATCCTCTTTCCAATTGGACAACCTCACAGTTGCCAGAGCTTGGAATGCCTGGTGGAGTCAATGCTGACCCTCAACGTGCCAAAATCATTTCTGTGTCCCCATCTTTCCATCTGGTGGGCTGGTCTCCAATTCCATTCCTCTGCTGAACAATCCTATGTTGCCAAGGTCTGCAAATGTTTCACACTTGAAGGAACCAAGCTTTGATGCTCACTTCTGCCTGCACAACCCCAAGTGTAAATGTAGCATTCACACATAAGGGGCTCTGTGAGTGAATATGGTTAAAATACTGGAATGTTGACTAAACTCATCTATTATGAGTTCACATTTTAAAAATGGTTTATTTTTAAAATGATGGTACATGGGTGCTGGGAGAGAATGACATCTTGGAGAAAAGCTGAAACCCAGCAATTGGGAAGACACTGCTGCCCCAGTGTCTTCTCAGGGTAGGGTTTTGGTTGATCAGAGCCAGCAGCATACATCATTGGACTAGTCAGTCACTGTATATACTTACCTCAAGTGGCAGAGATCACAAATCTGAGTCTGGACTAAAGCAAAATAAATAATAAACCTCCCTGGTGACTTATATTTAAAGTAAAAATAGAATGATGACAATGTCTAATGTAGATATGCCCAATTCTTTACTGTAATCAGGTTCACAGATTCACTCACAGGCTGACTGGCAACTACATAGAAAACAAACAAAAAACCTTGAGCAGGAAGACTTCAAGAAGTAGTGGATGTATTCAGCCATGTGAAAGATCCCACTGCGATCCATCTGGAAACTGACCTTCCACATATTTATCAGGCATCAGGCAGGTTTGATTGTCTGAATTCCCCTCTGGAAATTGGTTGCAGTCTGTGTCTTCAGGCCACTCCAGGCCCACGACCCCCAGGACAGACTCACAGCGTTCTTTGGAGTGCTCGCACAGAGCTCTAGAAGAAAAGAAAGAAACAATGAGAAGCAGGAGCCCCTCCCTCTGAAATAGAGGTAAAGCACGTGGCAGAGCTTTAATTATGTGCATGGGGGCCTGTGTGCATATGTGGCATGTGGATACAGTGTGTGGATACACATATGTAGAAAAACACATCTATATGAATATGTAACAGGTATATGAGAAGCCACAATGAATATCTCTACAAAGAGAATGCATTCCAGTCGAACCTCTATGGAAAACAGTGTGGTGATTTCTAAAGGAACTAAAAGTCGACTTTCCTTACAATCCAGCAATCCCCCTTCTGGGAATACACCCAGAGAAACACAAATTGTTCTCCAAAAAAGACACCTGCACATGCATTTTTATGGCTGCACTATGCACAACAGCAAAAGCATGGAACCAATCATGCTGCCCATTGAAAGTGGACTGGATAAAGAAAATGTGGTACATATACATGGAGTATTACACAACCATAAGGAAGGACATAATCATGGACTTCATAGCAAATTGGATGGAGTTGGAAACCATCATACTTGGTGATCTATCGCAGCAACAAAACTGAATACCACGTGTTCTCACTCATAAGTGGGACCTGAACATTAATCACAGTAGCACAAGGGAGGGATCGACAGTCACGGGATACTACCAGGGGAGGGAGGGGGCACATAACAACATAAAGGATACCTGGTCCTAAACCAGGGGAAGTGAGGGCCAGTTGGAGGCCAAAATTTCACCTGCACATAGATTACTTATGTACCTAATCCTGAGTTGTACCCCACATTTTTATAATAAAGTAAAAAGAGAGAGTACATTACAGCACCATGCTCTCACCAAAAGAAATTTTATTGCAGAAATAGAAATATGGAGATTTTCCACACAGATCCCCTTCTGCACTTGGGTTTTCTTATTTTCTCTTGTGTCTTTGATGCAGACACATTCTCCAACCTTTCATTCCAAGCAGGGATGTCCCCACTGTCATTTGGCACAGTTTGCCACCAAAGGTCACAGAATATACAAACACCCAGAGGTCTGCCTCTCTGCAGACCAATCCCATGAGCTGACTCATGTGCCTTCTGGTTTACCTAAGGCCTCCCTGAACTCAGCTTCAACCAATACTATTGAAAATCATGGGACTTCTCCCAAACCCATCTATGTTGAGCTTCAGTTGCCTAAAAGGAATTTTGTTTGTTCTGTTTGTTTGTTTGTTTGAGTTAGGATCTCACTCTCTTGCCCAGGCTGGAGTGCAGTGCCACAATCATGGCTCACTGCAGTCTCAACCTCCTAGGCTCAGGCCTTCAGTCTGAGCCTCCCTCCTGAGTAGCTGCAACTACAAGCATACACCACCATGCACAGCTAATTTTTTGATTTTTTTTTTTTTTTTATAGAGACAGAGTCTCACTATGCTGCTTAAGCTGGTCTCAAACTCCTGGGCTCAAGCAATCCTACTGACTTGGCCTCCCAAAGTGCTGGGATTATAGGTGTGGGCCACTGCATCCAGTCCTGTTTATTGTTTTAAAGAAAAGATATACCGAGCATTGTGCTAGGTGCTTTTATATGCATTATCTCATTTGCACCCAGAAGATTTTTAAATTGAGGTATCAGCATGCCTCGCAGAAGATTTATTTGCTTCCTATGGAAAAAACATGTTTTTACCTTAATATATTACTGAGAAAATAGTTACAGAGTTTTAAAAAAAAAAAAACCATCAATTCCTAGGCCAATTTCTTATTTCCTTTCAAATACATTCTTCTCAAAAGTTTCAAACTTTAAATATGTGAATCTTAGCCAATTTCTCATTTTTAAGATAAAATGGGATAGACCTTCCAGAAATGTCAGCTCCAGCCTTGCCTGACGCTGGTAGAGAAAGCTTAGCCATCGAATGGGGGCATTTCAGAGAAAGCCCTTTCTAGGTTTCTAGGACAAAGCAAAGCGTAACTCCATGCTAGTTTAGCCTCAGAATTTGGGACCAAGATAAAGCATTTCCACATTAGGTTTGCCAAAAATGGAAAATTCAAGAGTGTTTGATAACTGTTGAGCTAACTCATTTAACTGCAGATTTATATTTTGAAAAAGTATAGAACCCAATTGTAGCTGCTGTCTTAATAATGTGAGTCTTTATTTGAATGGAAGGGTGTATCATGACTGACTCTACCACTTCCTAACTTTTCTGTAAAACAGAAATAATAGCAACTTGAAGCAGCACATCTCTAGTGGGCGCTGTCCTATCATAGTCTGCATTGTGCTCAACAGAAGGCAGCAGCCTGGTGACCAACACCTCACTTAGGAGGCTATTTTATGGCACAACAATCTCAAGCATTTAGTGCTTTGTAAAGCACTCTATCATGCCTGATTTTTCAGACTTATAACTTAAAAGTTAAATGCTGAGATTAATAAGCAGACTTGGCAAAAGGGACTAGGTATTGCTTTATGAACTTATTAGCATATTATTCTTGTCATAATATTTAAAATTATACATAAATATAGAAATATAAACCTTATCGTGGCAGCCACTGAAAAGGGAAGCTTGGGATGTTTTTTTAAAAAAAGAATAGGCCAGGTGCAGTGGCCCAAGCCTGTAATCCCAGCACTTTGGGAGGCTGAGGTGAGAGGATTGCCTGAGCTCATGGGTTCAAGACCAGCCCAGACAACATGGTGAGACCTCGTCTCTAAAATAAATTTTAAAAATTAGCTGGGCATAGTAGCGTGTACTAAAGCATGCAAAAGAAGTTCACCAAAATGTGACTGAATAATTTTTCAGGTGTTTCAGTACAAAACTTAAGCCCGGAAATTATAAATTTTATCTGGATATAAATTTACATTTACAGGAGAAAAGGCTGCATTAGGGAAATTTTTATCTACATTATAAAGAAAGTCAAATATAATATTTTGTTAAACGCTGTTCAAACAAATAGTTCACTATCATTGACCTGCTTAGCAAAAGTGGAATGAGATTTAGACACAGCTTTTTTAAAATATAAAATTGGTAGATGTTTTATCAGAGATACTTTATTTTAACTGAAGCATTCAGAACTGTTTTTGCATAAGCCAGCATTGAGTTTTATTCTCTCTACTGGTATGATTTGTTCCATTTCCCAAGTCATTTTGAAATCTGATTGTTTCCTGCCCTGTCTTGATGGATGCTCTACTTTGTCATCTGCTTGATGTTCAGCAGATAATTTATTTTTTCCCTTCTGTCCACTGGTTGATACGACTGCTTTTTCTTAAAATTCTGAGTGACTTCTAATCCCAACATGTGGTTTCTGTTGTTACCACTCACGCTGAGGCTCACACATCTGTCTACCCTCCCTGTGGAGACTGGAAACCCGTTCCTGGGATGCTCATCTCGTATAGGCAGATTGCCTACAACTTCCACCGCGTGCCATGGAAAAGAGACAAAATGGCCACTAAGTCGTTGTGCTCGGTGCCACCATCACAGCCATTGCTTACTCAGAGCTTACAGTCAATCAGAAGTACTTGAACTTCACGCCCATTCATTCGTCCTCACAACAACACAACCCTGCCACCATGGCATGAAAGCTGGTAGAAGAAGGTTAGACATCAGATGGGGACACTTCAGAGAAAGTTCTCTCTAGGTTTAATAGGAACGAAGCAAAGCATAGCTCTACACTGTTACTCTAGTACTAGCCCTGGAATTTGGGGCAAAGACAAAGTCATGGCATTCCCATATTAGGCTTGCAAAAATAAAAATTTCATAGTGTTCAAGAACTGTCTGTTAAACTAACTGGTTTTATTTGTATTCATGGGTTTTTTTTGTTTGTTTTTTGGTGGTTTTTTTGTTTTTTTTTTTTTAGTTAGAGTCTCACTCTGTCGCCCAGACTGGAGGGCAGTGGCACTCTCCCGGCCACCGCAGCCTCAACCTGCTGGGCTCCGGCGATCCTTCTGCCTCAGCCTTCCAAGTAGCTGAAACTATAGGTGTGCGCTACCAGGCCCAGCTAGTTTTTGATTTATTGTAGAGACGAGGTCTTGCCAAATTGCCCAGGTGGTTCTCAAACCCACGGGCTCAGGCAATCCACTTGTCTCAGCCTCCCAAAGTGCTGGGATTACAGGCTGAGCCACTGAGCCTGCCTTTATTTGTATCTTATAGGTAAAGTAACTGAGGTTGAGACTCAGAAATTTGGTTAAGGCTACGCAGCTGCGGAAGGGCCAACGCCCAAACTCAAACATGGACTTGGAACAGTATTCTTGACCCTGGGACATCACTCCTATCCAAGGTCCAAGCTGCACTCTTGAAAATACCATGTATTATTTCATTCAGACAGGCAGAAAAATGTCAGCGATGCCACTCCCTGTCTGACCTGTGAGCTGGTGTCCCATCCCCCAGGGCCATGTCTCCGACTTCTGGGTGCTATGAGAATGCAGCCTTTTCAACACATCAGTGTTGCCAGAGAAAGAGGCATATTTCTCTGATTCATATTTTTTGAAAAATATGCATCTTGACCTACCAGAATAAAATTAATATGATTTTATTTAAAGAGAATACACAGACTATCATTAAAGGCAGTTCATATCTCTCTTGCCTGGTCCTTGGGTCATGAATTCAGTTTCAAATATTCATTTTAAGCCGCGCTTGGTGGCTCAGCCTGTAATCCCAGCACTTTGGGAGGCTGAGGTGAGTGGATTGCCTGAGCCCGTGGGTTCAAGACCCACCTGGGCAACTTAGTGAGACCTCATCTCTACAATAAATCAAAAATTAGCCGGGCGTGGCAGTGCATGCCTGTAGTTCCAGCTACTTGGAAGGCTGAGGCGGAAGGATCACCAGAGCCCAGCAGGTAGAGGCTTCGGTGGCTGGGAGTGGCCACTGCTCCCCAGTCTGGGCTACAGAGTGAGACTCCAACTCAAAAAAAAAAATTCATTTTACAACATCCACATCTTTACCTTCCAAGTGCATCCTTTGTGAGATACAGCGCTCCTTAGCAAAATTTGCTTTGTCCAAAATCAATGACGTTGTCATTCCCTGGGTTCTCTTGAAGGCTAAAAAGGAGACTGCTTGAGGGAGACGCCATCATATTACCTGCAAGGAGGGATGCGCTGGCCCGTAGACGTGTCACACTTTGGCACCAAAATGGTGCAGGCAAAGAACATGAGGTACTTGTAGCAGTTGGTCTGAACGAGTGCAGGGAAAAGGGAGGACTCCCAGCTGATGGAGGCTTCCTTCTGAGTCCCATGGCCAAGGAAATTTGGGTACCGCGTGTAGTTGTAGGGCAGATTCAGGCAGAGCTCAAGCGTGACTGGTTCACACTGACCTAACCAAAGACACACAGAAAAACATATGGTTTCACATCTCACACGTCAAAACAACTTCTTTCAGCTTTACAACCTTGAAACCTGGTTTACTATTTTTTTTTAAGAGTGGCTGAGACTAGAATGCAACTAATATAGAACTGTTTTATGTGGATATCAAAAAATAATAGGTTGGCTAGGGAAGCATCCTGTCAAACTAAGATTCCTTTTTTTTTTTTTTTTTTTTTTTGAGTTAGGATCTCACTCTGTTGCCCAGGCTGGAGTACAGTGGCACAATCATGGCTCACTGCAGCCCAACTTACTGGGCTCAGTTGATCCTTCCGCCTCAGCCTTCCTAGTATCTGGAGCCACAGGTGTGCACCATGCTTGCCTCATTTTTTTAATTTATTGTAGAGATGGGGTCTCACCATGTTGTCCTGACTGTTCTTGAACCTCTGGACTCAGGTAATCCTCTCACTTTAGTCTCCCAAAGTGCTGGGATGATAGGTGTGATTCACTGTGCCCACCAAAACTAAGATTCCTTTCTTACATGTAGCTTCTGGCAGAGGACTTACATTCCACTTTAGAAAGTATCTTACCATTCTTTCCCTTGGCCCAGAATATCTGAAGATGACCTTCTTTTATCATTCCTTTTATTCATGTAACTCATTTTCTTCTGATTTATTCATTACTACTAAAATAGTATAAAGCCTCCATCTCCTTCACAGCCATTAAAATACAATGAGGCCATGCTCAATGGCTCAGCCTGTAAATCTAGCACTTCGGGTGGCCAAGGCAAGTGGATTGCCTGAGCAAGTGCGTTCGAGACCAGCTCGGGCAACTTGGCGAGACCTTGTCTCTACAATAAATCAAAACTTAGTTGGGCGTGGTAGTGCACACCTGTAGTTCTGGCTACTTGGAAGGCTGAGGCGGAAGGATAACCAGAGCCCAGCAGGTTGATGTTGGGGTGGCCATGAGTATGACTCCAACTCAAAAAAACCCCCCAAAACAAACAAACAAAAAAACAATGAATTTGATTTAGCAGGCAATTAGATAACTTCTGCCTCTATGTTTTATTGTTGATCAATGGGTTTAAATATAAGACTACAAGAGTTCTGGGCAAGCAGAGGCTCAGATCTGTTGAATCCTACTTGCCAATGAGATAAAATCCAATCCCCTGAGCTTGGAATGTGAGGCTATTTCACACTTCAGCCACAGCCTGCTTGTCAGACTCGTGACCTGTGGCCGTTTTTGAGAACTGTGTTCCTCTTTTACCTCCTTCTCTTTCTTTCTTTCTTTTTCAGTTGGAGTCTCACTCTGTTGCCCAGGGTAGAGTGAAGTGGCAGAATCATGGCTCATAACAGTCTCAACCACCTGGGCTCAGGTGATCCTTCTGCCTTGGTCTCCCAAGCAGCTGGGAGCAAAGGCATGCACCACCATGCCTGGCTAAGTTTTTTTTATTTCTGTAGAAACAAAAATTTTCTTATGCTGCCCAGGCTGATCTCCAACTCCCAGCCTCAAGTGGTCCTCCTGCCTCAGCCTCCTAAAGTGCTGGCATTACAGGTGTGCACCACTACACCTGTCCAGTACTTTATCTCTTGATCTCCAAGTCTGTACTGAGCACAGTACCAGAATGAAAGGAGGAGAAGAGGAAGAACAATGTGTCAGGAATGATCCCAGGTGCCGCAAATGTAAAAATAATGGGAAATATTGTCCCTGCCAACATGGTCTTGCCATGTTGCCCAGACTGGTCTCAAACCCCTGAGCACAGGCAATCCTCTTGCTTTGGACTCCCAAAGTGCTGGGATTATAGTCATGAACCACCACACCTGGCCATACTAAGATTCCTTTCTTACAAATTGCTACTGGCAGAGGACCCAACACCCAGCTTTAAAAAGTCACAATCTTGACAGGAAAAAAGACACACACATGCTGGCGGCTGCAGGGCAAGTGAACAGGTTAGGATAAAACTTGTTCTGGACTGCAGAAAGAAAAGGCTTATCTGATCTCCACTCTCCTTTCTCTGACCTTTCCTCCAAGCCAGCAGATGGCTTTGAGTCCCTCTCCACCCCTCTCTAGCCCACATTTATATATGCAAGCATTCACACACTTAGGTAGAGACCTGTGTTGCTTTGACCAAAGTAGAGTCAACGATTCCCATTACATTTCAGTGTGCGCTTTTTGCTAAATTATCTGTCATGACCATCTGATGAGTCAGTGGACACAGTTCTAACACTAGGCTTTTTTCCTAATTTCTTTTTTTAATATAAAGAGTTTTTTTTCTTTATTTCAATAGCTTTAGGGGGTACAAATAGTTGTTGATCTGGGCTTTAAGTGTACCCATCACTTCTAATTTCTTTAATACAGTTTTACAAAAATGGGATCATCCATACAGATTTTTGGTGCAGTCTTTTTCCCCCCTTTTACATACCTCCCCTCTCTTTCTCTTCCTCAACCACTCCATCAAGGTTTAACATGTTATTTGTGTGTCTCATTTAGATGACTCATAGAACATATCATATGAACAATTTTTCTCTCTCTTGACATAGGAAAATGTATCACTTTTGATGTGGAATAAGATATAACTTTTATTGTGTTTCAGAGCCAAAGAAAATGAAAGGATTAAGTAATGACCGTATATTATTCTGGAGAAATTTATTGAATGTGGTAAGGTTGATAAGATTTTGTGTTTTATTCCTTCATAAGGCATTCTTCACAGAGTGCTAAGCAAGATAAACTCTCAATATTCCTGCCAACCCCAAATTCTATGATTTATGGTATCAATAAGCTTTTTTATCTTAAGCATTGGACAAGCACATGGTCCTGATTTACAGTAACCACTAGAGGGCGGCCACATCACGAACATGCAAGAAGGTTTCAAGGCCTCCCATCTGTTTCCTACGCCAACGGTCCCCAACCTTTTGAGCATCAGAGACCAGTTGCATGGAAGACAATTTTTCCATGGATGGATGAGAGGGTGCATATGTTTTGGGGATGATTCAAGCGCACTGCTTTTATTGTGCACTTTATTCCTATTATTGTTACATTGTAGTATATAAAGAAGTAATTATACAACTCACCATCATGCAGAATCAATGGGTGCCCTGAGCTTGTTTTTCTGCAACTAGACAGTCCCATCTGGAGGTTATGGGAGACACAGACACCCAAAGTATGTTGCTTATGTCCAGTCTGCTCCGTGATCTCGTTTTGGTTTCTGTCACTGCAGAAAACCCTGCTTCACAAAGATCGGATGTTAGAAATGGAAGCGGGTTTCTCAGTGCTGATCTGACAGGAGACGGAGCTCAGACAGTATTGCAGGCGATGAGGAACGGCTGTAGATACAGAAGCTTCTCTGGCTTGCCTGCCGCTCACCTCCCACTGTGAGATCAGGTTCCTAACAGATCATGGACTGGTACTGGTCTGTGGTCCGGGACTTGGGGATCCCTGTCCTATGTCAAGTTTGATTCAGTGCCCTGCATAGTCCTGAACATAGATGAGGCTTAACAACCATTTGTCAAAAAATAAACATCCTGATAGAGTCTCAGTGATACTTTACCCCTCAAAATCTGAAACAATATATGCTCAATTCAACCTAAAGATAAGATTGTTAATTAAATGATGTTGTGTCCTTGTCATGATGCAATATTCTGAAGTCACTAGAAATCATGTATTAGATGATGGCCATTTACATGAAGAATATGACTTTTCCATATCCAGCTGCATGCATAATATTTAAAGATCTGTCCTTACCCCAAACTCTAACTCTCTCCTTAACATTACTTTTAAGAGCTTGATGAGTTATTAGAAGGCAAACACCCTTCTAGCTATCACCCAGGTCAGACACCCCAGAAATTCCTTCACATTCCTGTCTTATCTCAGCCTTCTCCTTTCCCTGAAGAGTCACTGATGAGTTTGTATAATCCTATTTCTTGCTCTTCCGTATAGTGTTATCACCTAAGTGTGTACCACTCACTAGATAGTTTGGCCTTGCCCATTTTTTGAAATGTGTCTGTAAAATCTCTTACAGCCTCTGGATTCCCTCTCCATTAAAAATAATAATAATAATTTAACTGTTGAAGAACCTGGGGACTTGACCTGTAGGGTGCAGTGTAGTTTGGACTTTGCTGTCTGCACACTCTGGGTGACATTAAATGCATTCCCTGTTCGCTCTCTTCCTGAACCTCAGTGACTGGAGTTAGAGGACTGATGGGCTTCCTCCTGCTGGCAGGACTAGAGGAAATCAGGGTTCTTGCATCAGAAGCCACATCATGACTGGTTCATCTCTTTTTGTGATGTCAGCAGCTGCAGATACTCTGTGCCTTGACCCATGAACTCCTGGTGTTACCAAATGACCATATTTAGATTCAATCACTTGCTTTTCACTTATTAATTGGAAATGCTTGTATAAAGAGATCATTCCTAGGCTAGGTGGGGTGGCTCACATCTGTAATCCCAGCACTTTGGGAGGCCAAGGCAGGAAAATTGCTTGAGCTCAGGCGTTCAAGAGAAGCCTGGGCAACATAGCCAGACCCTGTCTCTACAAAAACTAAATTTAAAAAAATAGCTGGGCATAGTGGCATGTGTCTGTAGTCCTAGTTACTCAGGAGGCTGAGGTGGAAGGATCACCTAAGCCCAGAAGGTCAAAGCAGTGATGAGCCTTGATTGTACCACTGCACTCCAGCCTGGGCAACAGAGTGAGACCCCAACTCAAAAAAAAAAAACAAAAAACTCTACTATTTGCTTCCAAGGATTGAAGCCCCTAACTGTTATGTTGTTGGCTTCTCTGCCACACTCCTACATCATTTGTCCCATTCAACCGGGACTTGCTGAGGGGACAGGAAATTGATAACTCAGCAAGAAATGATGCAGAAAGCAAACCTGGTCACTTATTCCTTGGGGTTGGCCTTACAAGGTGGGGGGGGGTGGAACTGCAGTATTAAACACATAGAACTAAAGGATGGTGAGAGCCAGGGGAGACTCAAGCAGGGCCTGAGACATGGCAGCCATGTGGGCTTGATCATCAAGCTTGCCTTCCATGGCTGTGGGGGACAAAGGAGGAGCCTTGAGACACACATCCTGAAGTTGCTCCTGCAGTACCCAGCTGTCTGCATGGGAAAGGATGGACTCTCTTCCCTTCACACCAAGGACAGGGACACTAGCACCCTTGCTCCTGCCCCTAAGGCAAGCATGGAGCTGTGTTTTGCCTCCCAGTTGCACAAAGCCTGACTGTGGTAACACCGGCTGCCAAACGCTGTTCCTTGAAAACTCCACATATCATCAGAGATATGGGTTTTAGGCTTTTAAAACAATGTAGGCCAAGCTTGGTGGCTCAGCCTGTAATCCCAGCACTTTAGAAGGCTGAGGCGAGTGAATTGCCTGAGCCCACAGGTTCAAGATCAGCCTGGGCAACTTGGCAAGACCTCACCTCTACAATAAATCAAAAATTAGTCAGGCATGGTAGCACATGCCTGTAGTTCTGGCTACTTGGAAGACTGAGGTGGAAAGATTGCCAGAGCCCAGCCGATCAACATTGGGGTGACCATGCGTGTGCCACTGCACTCCAGCCTGGGCGACGGAGTGAGACTCCAACTCAAAAAAGCAACAACAATAACAACCAATGTAGGCACTTCTGAGACTTTGCAACAAGCCCTCTCCATTGAAAAGTACACACAGGAATGTGAAAACATCTTCTTCTTCAGAGGTGCCCCCACCCCTGCAGCCTGTTCATGAACAGGCCATCAGAGCAGTGATTCTCAGCCCTGGCTACCCACTGGAGTCATCCAGGGAACTTAAAAACCCTGATGACTGGGTCCTACCCAGGATATCTTCAGACTATTAGGAAGTTGCATAATATTCCATGGATGGGAAGAACCAGTGTCTTCAAGAATGAGAGTCCCAGCAACTCCACCAGACATGATATCTACACTCTCCATATTCATGGTCTCCACTGGCATTGAGCCAGAATAACAGCGTGCCTCAGTGGTGCCTCAGAAGCCCAGGAATAACAGTCTCTGCTAGCGGTGAGCATCTTCGTACAAGCAATCATGTTTTCAAGCAGATGAAGAGCTTTCTTTGTGGAGATGCTCCTTGCTCACCTTTAGAGAGAACCATACACACATATCCCTTCCAGCAGTTTCTTGAAAGATCAGGAATGACACATGGACCTTCAGCTGGACCTGAGGCACATAAATTCTTCTTGATAACACAGAAGGAATGAGGGGCGGGGGCCTATCCTAGGCCTGGCACTGAGAAGAGGATGTCATATTCGAAAGTTTATTGAAGAATATAGAACAGTGGTCCCCAATCTTTTTGCATTAGAGATGGGTTTCGTGGAAGACAATCTTTCCATGGATCTGGGGTGGGAGGGAGTTGGGGGGGAGATGGTTTTGGGATGATTCAAGCACATAACATTTATTGTGCACTTTATTTCTATTCTTATATATTATATTATTGTAATAGATAATTAGATAATTCACCATCATGCAGAATCTATGGGAGGCCTGAGCTTGCTTTCCTGCAACTAGACAGTCCCATTGGGGGGTGATGGGAAATAGTGCTTGAATCACCACCTGAGCTCCACCTCAGACCATCAGGCATTAGACTACCATAAGGAGTGTACAACCTAGATCCCTTGCATGCATAGTTCACAGTAGGGTTTGGAATCCTATGAGAATCTAATGCTGCCACTGATCTGACAAAATGCAGAACTCAGGCAGTAATGGGAGTGATGGAGAGTAGCTGTAAATACAGATAAAGCTTCACTCACTCACCTGCCAATCACTTCCTGCTGTATGGCCTGGTTCTTAACAGGCCACAGACTGGTACCAGTCCATGACATGGGAGTTGGAAACCTCTGGTATAGGGAGAATTTAGCAAGAGTATACATGATGAATGAGGAAACTGATGAGACTCTAGGGAAACCAGGATTATGTAAAGAACACAAAGAGAATACCAGTGTTGTGTATATGCATGGGAAGACAGCAGTGTCTCTTTCCATACTGAAAAGGGCTCTCCAGGAAGCTGAGTACGCCCTCCCTTCTTTACCAGTAGAAAGCCAGGTCCCGCGACTGTGCCAGAAACATTGAAAATACCTTTAAGATTGGTTGACCCTATGAGCCAGGGTTATCCAGTTGCCTTTACCACGGTTTTTTTTTGGAGGGGGGACAGGTGACAACATATATTTTAAAATTTTGGGCCAGACGCTGTGGCTCATGTCTATAATCCCAGCACTTTGAAAGACCAGGGCAGAAGAATTGCTGGAGCCCAGGAGTTCAAGACTAGCCTGGACACATAGTGAGATCCCATCTCTCCAAAAAAAGAAAACACTAGCCAGATGTGGTGGCATGCATCTGTAGTCCTAGCTACTCGGGAGGCTGAAAGACTGTCTAAGCCTGGGAGGTCAAGAATGCAATGAGCTGTGATCATGCCACTGCACTCCAGCTGGGTAGTAAAGCAAGATCTTGACTCAAAAAAAAATTTTTTTTTTTACTTTGAAATATTTCAAAGTATAACATGCACCCAGTTACTCCCACCCAAATTTGACACAGGCTAACACTGCTCTTTCTACTTTTTTGAGTCTCGAAGTAAGTGCCCTCCTAGGTCAAAACAACCCTTAAAACTTTAATAATAAACACGTGTCCCTGAGACGACACTGTCACTATTTAGATTGAAGATGAAGTAAGAAAATTGTGCTGGAAAAGTTCCTCAGCAGACTGAGAGATGAGCAAACTGAAACAATGGAAGCAATGCCTGAAAAGTGTATGCATCCATATGTAGGTATAAATATGTATAGAGAGATTCAAATCGGTCTAGAAGTAAGATGACAGTCTGAGCGTCTCCTTCATGGCCAGAGTAACGTCTACTGTTCTCTCATGGGAGACAGAGGTGGGCTGTTTATTGTCCTTCCAGCCAAACAGTCATTAAGAGCCAAGAATCAAAAGTCTTGTCAGTCTGGGTGTCTAATATGCTTCCTTCTGAGACCTCGCTTCTTCCACCCCTCCTTAGAGTCCCTAAGAGTTACAGGGCACTCCCCAGCAGCACTGTACTGACCCAGGAAGGTTCCCAGGCAAAACCAAGACCTGAAATCCTCAGCCAAAGCAAGGACCTGAGTCTTCACTATCCATCCACCCCTTCCCAGCTTTCGAGGCCTTCAGCCCATACTTGTGAGAGCACATGTGTCAAGAACTAAAAGTGGGTCTACCATGTGATCTGGCAATCTCACTATTAGGTATCTACCCTAAGGAACAGAGGTTGTTGCATGAAAAAGACACGTTTACCTTCAGGTTCATGGCTGTACAGTTCACAATTGCAAAGATATGGAATCAACCTAAATGCCCATCAACCCATCTATGAATAACGAAACGGTGGTCTATATACACCATGGAATACTAGTCAGCTGTCACAAAGGATGAAATCACATCTTTTGCAGCAACTTGGATGCAGTTGGAGGACATCATCCTAAGTGAACTAACTCAGAAACAGAAAACCAAGCACTGCATGTTCTTGCTTAAAAGTGGGAGCTAAACTAAGAGTCTGCAAAGACATAGAGAAAGGTATCACGGACCCTGGAGACTCAGAAGGGTGGGGAAGGGGTAGAGGGATAAAAAAATCACCAGTGGAGTACAATATGTACAGGTGGGAGTGGTGGGTACACTTGAAGTCCAGACTTCTTTACCACTATACACTGCAACCACGTAACCAAAAGCTCTTTGTGCCCCTCAAAGCTACTGAAATAAAGAAAAAGAAGAAAGAGGTAACCTTCCTGCCAATTGACAACTGACTGGCCCGTTTTGAAATTTCACGTCCCAAGCTGAAGGTGAGGCCACAAGTTGATTAGAAAAAGTAAACCAAGTGATCGTAACCTCCAAACAGAGACTGGGAGTAAGAAACCATTTCTGGAAATCAGGCCCTGGAGAAACTCATGGCTTGTTCTAAGTATCCCATGAGTCCACTCAGTGCTCTTTCACGACTGCCCAGTCTGTCTTCCCCAAACAACTCCTCCTCCTGAAAGCCATTTTTGGGCCACTTGCTGACACTGTATGTCACTGAAACAAATGAGCACACCTGGCTCCAAAATCATGATAGGTCATTAAGTTCCAAAAGGTGAGAATACATTGTGTCAAAAGAACAGACCGCCAGTGTTTCATGTGGCTATTTCTTCTATGAAACTCCTATTTGCTTCTTGGATAAAGTTTCCATTTTTAAAGGCGTGTTTTAAAGAGGAAGAAAGATAGCATCTGCCTAAAGATGGAGCCAAGAAAATAATATATAGGAGCTGATGTTGAGTTGAATGCGACGGCAGTGATATTAAGCCATGTGGATTTATAGTCTACTCACAATGACACATTTGTTTCTGATTTAAGTTAATTAAGACCGTTTTATTTCTCTTCTGCTACCACGTGCAACTTTTTAAAAAGGAAAAGAAAATAGGTGTACTTTTCTGGAGAGTTTCCAGAATTTGGTATTTGAACGTCAACACAGAAGAAAAATGCTGAATGGTGTCCTGACCCAGTGATGGTGTTTGTCAGTTGTTGTACTTACTACAGTTGTTCAGACTGTTGCTGGGGTCACAGAGAGAGCTGCCACCACAGGAGTCGAGGCAGGAACTATAGACACATCTCTGGTCTCCTTCTTGACACGGAGTTTGACCTACAGAGAGGGGAAGGCACATTGGCTTTTATTATCTGCAAATTCCACATGCTAGGATCTAAAGGAACAGGAATGTCTGGTGGGCTGAGGAATGACACAACTTTCATTTCCTTCCAATTTCTCCAAAAATATCAAACACATGTTGAGTAGGTGCTTTCTGGATTAATTTTCCTGGCAACTAACTACACTCCAGGTATTCCAAAACAGGAATGAAGAAATAAGAGATGCTACGCTAAAACACAGGTGGTTTTTGCTTTTAATGGGAAAAAAAAATTGTGCTTTTAATTTGTTTTTACATGGGTGCCTGCAGTTGATTATAAAACAAAATTCAAGTGATTTGAGTGAGAGAGACAAATATAAAGATCTTGAAGTACTAAATATGAAATGACATTATTTTAAAGACTCTTTTTCTCCAAGCTCTGTCTTCCTTCCAATAAAAATGCTTTTCCTAATAATAAATAAGGCGCCGGCACCAATTCAGTAAGGTCACTGTGTCATAACAAAAGTCTGAGGCAGCTGTTATCCACATTTTCAGTGTATCTTTGTGAAGGACTGTCAGCCTACCTGTGATGACTTGGGAACCCGGTATCCTGTTTCCAAGTGAATGACAGTAACACCAGCCTTTGCCTTAATGCCTTTTCCTTAAGGTCTCTAGAAAGGATACAGCTTTCCCTGTGGACTTCCTGGTCATTTGTAGATTAAATGAATAAGGTCATGAATGCCTGCCTGGTTTCTTTCTCTCTCTCCCCCATGATGGTCAATTACTTTCAGATATGTCAACTGGAATTTAGACAATCTTGCAAGGCACTTTCAAGTCTACATAATAGTATGTGTGCCTATGCCATCGTTCTTATCTATTATTCTAAGACAATGTTTATTATACTAGAGTCTTTCCCCTTACCAGTTCTACTAATGCACGACATACTAAGTCACAACCTTGCAGAAAAAAAGATATCAAGATGTCACTCTTTTTTTTCTTTTTTTTTTTAATGTCAGCAGGGTTCTTTTTTTTTTTTTTTTTCCCTCAAGGCAAGACTAAATAATTTCCATGAGTTTAGGCTCTTGGGGAAATCGCACTGACATCATGCATTCATTATTTCAGTAAGCATTAAGTGCCTGCTGTGCAACAAGCTTATGAAAATGAGGCACTGAGCATTAAGAGAAAAAGGACACAATACCCCTGAGACATGGCTTGTACTCTGATAGGGCGTGTCATGAACAAAACTTCCTGATGCTGTGTGATCATTGTTTTAAGGGGGACACATTTAGATAACAAATATAAGAACTTGTATTTTTCTTCATTCGTTAAAAATCAGATTTAATTTCCATCTCATATATTTGAATAAGCAGCTTATGAAAATTTTGAAAATATAATTTTTTATAATAATAATCTATTGGGGGAAGAGGAACTATTATAACTGTTAAAGTGCAGATACACTAGAAAAAAATCATCAGGTTCTATTAAAATCAGAATGCACATAAAAAAGTAAAAAAATAAAGAGCAGTGGAAGTGGGCGTGGCCTTATGAAGAAGCTTCGAGGACTTGAAGTCCAGACTTCAAGTCCAGACTTGCATAATTTTCCAGGCACAGGGGTGAGTTGCAGTAAAAGCCAATAATCAGCACACACAGAGGCCTGGCAGAAAGAGCACAGTCAATGTCACTGGAGCTCCAACCCCGAGAAGGGGGTGAGGAAGGTCAGGCGGGCAGGAACAGAGCCCGAAGGCCTGCAAAGGCCTGCGTCTCCAGCAGGGTCCCAAGCCTGGTGAGGTGCGGGCCCTGCCTCCCTTCCAGCCCTGTCCAGCAGAGCAAGCCCACAGCCACACTGAGACACGTGGCTGGAGTTCTCGGCTCCATCACCCTCGGCTCTCCCATCACAGTGACCTCCTCTGTGGTTCCCAACATGCCCTGCACCCTGCTCCCCACCCCTCACAACCTCAGGACTTCTGGCCCAAGCCACATCCTGTGTCTTGGTCACTTCTTCAAGTCTGTTCTTTGTGAATGTCACCCCTCTCTCAGCTCTGGACTCTGATATCTTTTCCTGCAGGATGCTTTGTCTGAGGCAACTTCAACACAATGACACAGAGCATCCTCAATGTCCCTTCATGGCCCGTGTCACCCTGTGGCTTGACGTGGACTTGCATAATTATTGTAGCATGCCTCTCCCCATGGGTGCTTGACAGCTCCACCAGCTGTTTTTCTTGCCACTTAATTCCCAGCAGATGACCACATATTAGCACCACAATATACACTTTTCAAGTTGAATTCACTAGAGTAAATGATATAAAGAAAGACACAAACATTTTACGCTTTGATTCATTTTATCATATGACTTTCTTACATCTCACACTCTACCAGGCCAGCCATTTCGTTGTGAAGAACCCACAATTATTTTCTAGATGAATTATTTAGAAAGGAAGAACAATTTGACCCAAAGGGAAGTGCTTGGCTCATTTGGACATGATACTCCATGCCTCATAAAGAATTTCTTCCTGAATTTAAAAATTAATGAAGCAAAGTACTTTATAGATTATTTTTATGTAGGCTGGGTACAGTGGCTCATGCCTGTAATCCCAGCACCTTGGGAGGCTAAGGCAGGAGACTCTTGAGCCCAGGAATTTAAGACCAGCTTGAGCAACATAGTGAAAGCCTGTTTCTACCAAATATTTTTAAAAATTAGCTGAGTGTGATGGTTCACACTGGTAGTCCTAGCTACTCAGGAGGCTGAGGCGGGAGGATCGCTTGATTCTAGGAGCTTGAGGCTGCAGTGAGCTATGAACACACCAGTGTACTTCAGCCTGGGCAACAGAGTGAGACTGTGTATGAAAAGAATGACAACAAAAAAAACAGAAAACAGAAACTTCTCCCTTTAGGTCTTGAGTGCTTTTCCATTAAAGTTATCCTAATGATCAAAATTCATTATAACACAACTAATTTCTCTACAGGTGACCATAATTTCATGGGTTGATTATGAAAAGGCATAACCCAAGAAATGCTTTGATACCATGACCATGTACTAAAAGTTACCATTTATGGAGTTATTATCATGTGCCAGCCTTATGAAATCGTTATTATTTTGAATTTACAGACGCAAACTGAAACACAGAGGCACTATGTGACCTGCCAGAAGTCACCAGACAGGAAGCATTAGACCAGGGCTCAAGCCCAGGCAGCTGATTGTGCCTACATAAGATACACAGATAGGGTTTTCAGGTCTAGAGATATTCTTATCAAGTTCATTCCATGCAAACCATAGCTTCCAACAGTGTGTAGAACTTTCTTTTCTGACAGAAATAGTCACATTTGAAAACCAACTTAGCTGGGCACAGTGGTCCATGCCTGTCATCCCAGCAATCTGAGAGGCCAAGGCAGGAGGACTGCTTGAGGCTGGGAGTTCAAGACCAACCTAGGCAACATAGTGAGAACTCGACTCGACAAAAAAATGTTTTAAAAATAGCCAGGCAATGTGACGGGTGCCTGTAGTCCCAGCTACTTGGAAGGCTGAGGCAGAAGGATTGCCTGATCCTAGGAGACTGAGGCTATAGTGAGCCATGATCATGCCACTGCACTCCAGCCTCGATGACAGAGTAAGACCTTAACTCAATAAAAAAAAACTTATTTGATTTAGTTTTTCTTTTTGTGATTCACACACAGACGTAAGACTCCCTATCAAGGGCATTGCCTGATCATGTGACCAAGCAATCGTTCCTCTGAACACACTTTTTCTAGGAAGCTGTTACTTTTAACTTCAGAGGCCAACTCCTTCTCATTGGACTCTAACCTCGTGTAATTGGATGGTACACACAACACACTATCATGGTTTTCCCATAAAACAATTAACAAAATCTGACCATGCTGTCTGAGTGTCTCACTTCCACCCCCCACCCTGAGGAGGGACTTTTCAACATACATGGCTTGAGAATTATAATCACCACAAGAAAGGGTTTTGTGGCTGCCAGGGGCAAAGCCCATTGTGTCAGACAATCTGGAATTATTTATGTGGGAATCCCACTTAAGCACTGGGTAACTTCAAGCGTGTTGCTTGGGTCCCAAAGAAAGGTGCACCCATAAAGTAATGTTCCAGAAGCAACAGGACACACTCACTGCCACTGCAGTTCTCCTCATCGCTCCCATCCTTGCAGTCCTCATCGCCATCACACTGAAAGGTGCTGGGGATACACTGTCCATTCCTGCACTCCACCAGGCCCTGGCTGTTACAGGCTGGGAGAGACCAGAACAAGAGTCACTGTATTAATTCATCCTTCCTTCCATCTGCCCATCTCCTCAATGACACCATTTACAGGGCACCACAAAGAAATAAGGCAATCTACACACACAGCTAGAGGTAGCATTAATTTTTTAAATTCTGAGCATTTTTGAAACAGAAACTTTTCTTTCTAAAATGTTCCCTGCCTTATTAGACAGCACTTACTAAAAATTAACTCTTTCTTGAGAGCCGTGTGATTGTTTTTAATGAGGGCAGTAGTGATTCTACTAGGAATAAAAACTGCAATTCATAAAGGGCTTAGTACATGGCAAGTGCTGTGCTTGGTACATTGTGTATATAATCTCAAGTTCTCAGAAAAGTCTTGCAAAGTAGATGGGATTACCCTCATTGAACAGATGAGGAAACTGAAGTTGAGAGCATTTAGTGCCTGTCTCAAAGTCATATGGTTATTACAAGGCAGGGCCAGAAAGTGAAGGCAAGCTTTTCTTACTCCAAGCCCAAATACCTCAGTCTACATCTACCTGACCTAATGAGCCAATAAAATAATATATGTGGACCGGGCATGGTGGCTCATGCCTGTAATCCCAGCACTTTGGAAGACTGAGGAGGAAGGCTCACTTGAGGCCAGGAGTTTGAGGTAAGCCTGAGCAACATAATGAGACCTTGTCTCTACAATAAATAAACAAATGAATAAGTAGCCAGGTGTGGTGGCACATGCCTGTAGTTCCAGTTACTCAAGAGGCTAAGGCAGGAGGATTGCTTGAACCCAGGAGTTCAAAGGTACACCGTGAGCTATGATTTTGCCACTGCACTCCAGCCTGGCTGACAGATCAAGATCCTATCTATAATAAGAATAATAATAGTAGTAATAATACTACGTGGGAAAAGGCTCACATGGCACCTAACACACAATACACTTCATTTTAGGACTTGTTTATGGCATCTGATATTTGAAAGGGGTGCCTAGTATCCATCAACCTTCTGATTCCCACAGGTTTTCCATGTTCCGCACCTATGGTCTTTGAGAGCATCAGAACCCATGTTTCACATGACCTCAGTCCTACTGAGTTACTATCTAACATTAAGACCTCCATTCTTGAATTGAAGCTAGACACCCAAAGCGATAGACCTGAGTGTCACATCCTTGCTTCCCCAAGATCTATGGAGATATAGTCCTTTGTGTCCCATCGTGTCTACTAAGCAGGAATTTGGGTGACATTCCACTTCAAATCCACATAGGGAAGGGGAGACACTGTGACTTTTTATAGGACTTTACTTATGTCAAAATAGAAACTGTGTCAGCCACATTTCTATGTTTGTCTCAAATTATAAGCCGATTAAAGATTTAATCTCATAAAAATCTGCTTTTTCTGCTTTTATTAGGCAGAAAAAGACAAAATAAAAAGTTTAAATCGGTCGGGCTCGGTGGCTCAGCCTGTAATCCCACGCTTTGGGAGGCCGAGGTGAGTGAATTGCCCAAGTCCACAGGTTCGAGACCCACCTGGGCAACTTGGTGAGACCTCATCGCTACAATTAATTAAAAAAATCAGCTGGGTGTGGTAGCGCCCACCTGTATTTCCAGCTACTTGGAAGGTTGAGGCAGAAGGATCGCCGGAGCCTAGCAGGTAGAGGCTGTGGTGACCAGGAGTGTGCCACTGCACTCCAGCCTGGAGTCTGGAGTCTCCAGAGTGAGACTTCAACTCAAAAAAAAAAAAAGTTTAAGTCACAAGCTGGGTGTGGTGGCTCGAGCTTGTAATCCCAGTACTTTGAGAGGTTGAGGCAGGAAGATTGCCTGAGCCCAGAAGTTTGGGTAACCTCGTGAGATCCCATCTCTACAAAAAAAAAAAAAAAAAAAAAAAGAGGCATGGTGGCATGTGCCTGTAGTCCCAGCTACTTGCCTATGCCCAAGAATTTGAGACTGCCATGAGTAGCGATCATGAAACTGTGTTCCAGCCTGGGAAACAGAGTAAGATCCTGACTCAAAAAACAAAAAACAAACAAAAAAACCCCCACAAGTTTAATTTCTTCAAATATGCATAAAAATACATAACATCAACTTTTTTAAGTCAATTGGACTTTCTTTTAACACATACCTGGTTCTATTCTAACATCTGTATTATCCCCTACTGTGTAGAGTGGACTTTCCAAGGGGGAAAGAGACTTAATAATTGTCTATATTGTTATTCGCTATTAAACAACCACCTGAAGATTTGCTTTCACCCAGAAACACAAGAGACTACATAGCTGGATTGTTATCACACTCTCTCTGTGTAGCTGTGTGAACACAAAGGGCTCCTTCCTCTCTGGAGATGGCCTCAACAAACACAGCTGGAAACTCCTGCAGAATGCTTGGCTGCTCATCTAGCGTTTGTAGAAGAAGGGTCCCCAGTTCAGCTAAGAGCATCACCTTTGACAACGTCCCAGAAGCATGAGGAGATGTAGGGAGCAAGAAGAGAAAACACAGTTGTGTGTTCTGCTTGTCCAACCAGTCAAGTTCAACTTGGAGTTGTGGGGAGGAAGGTATGGAAGCCAGAATCCCGTGGGGCTGGGGTCATCACATGCTGGATGTCTTGACAGGCCCAACCCCCATGTAAGAACCCTGTCCTTGACTACGGATCCAATGGTGAACCTTGAGGGCAGCCTTGATACCACATGGGCAAGATGGAGAGACCCACAGCACACACGTCCTGGGGTACTCACAGCAGTTGGCCTCGTCGGACTTGTCCACACAGTCGTGGTCACCGTCACACACCCACTCCATGGCGATGCAGCGCCCATCCCCACAGCGGTGCTCCCTCGTGGGGTTGCAATCTGGGGGTGGGGGATGAGCAAAGACTCATGGGGGCCCAGAAAAGCAGCAGGCAGCATAGACTGTGTGGTCAGAGCTCCCATGGGAGACGGGCTGTTCTGACCATTCCAGTACCTTCAGGAAGGTTTCCATGCTGGGTCTGGCACAATTAAAATGCCACCCCCTCCCCTTACAGTGCTCACACCTGTAATCCCAGCACATTGGGAGGCCGAGGCATAGGGATTGCCTGAGCCTAGCAGTTTGAGACTAGCCTGGGCAACTTGGCAAAGCTTCATCTCTTCAATAATCAAAAAATTAGCCAGATGTGGTGTTGTGCATCTGTGGTTCCAGCTACTTGGGAGACTGAGGCGGAAGGATCACCTGAGCCCAGAAGGTCAAGGCTTCAGTGACTGTGAGCATGCTATTGCATACCTGAGTGACAGAGTGAAACTCTGATGCAAAAATAAAATAAAATAAAAAGCCACCTCCCACTGTGCTCCATTGACCGCTGTCACTGCAGAGTGGGACACATCTGTTTTTCAGATGAATAACAGTTGCATACAGCTATGCTAGGGCTGGTAATTTACTTTTACTGTTGTCTTTTCTTTTCTTTTTTTTGTGAGTGGGGGTCTCCCTTTGTTACCCAGGTTGGAATGCAGTGGCACACCATCACAGCTACCTCAGCCCTGACCTCCTGGGCTCAGGCCGTCCTCTCATCTCTGCCTCTTGAGTAGTTGAGACTACAGGAACATGTCACCACATCTAGCTAATTTTTAAAAATTTTTTGTAGAGAAGAGAACTCCTTATGTTGCCCATGCTGGTCTCAAACTCCTGGACTCAGGCAATCCTTCTTCCTCAGCCTCCCATATATCTAGGACTGCAGGAGCACACCACCATACCCAGCTAATTTTATTGTCTTTTGTTTTCTTTTTCTTTATTTTCTTTCTTTATGGAGAATATATTATTTCTGCACTGACCCAAATACACAGAACTGTGACTAAGTTCCACAGTGGAGATCACTGTCTTGACATATTTGTGATAGCTGTCTCATGTTTCTAAGAACTAGAATTCTCACTGGTAAGTTGGGAAGGCAAGTATCTTCTTAAGTTTTCTTTCCAGTGCTAAGCTCCAGTTTTTTGTTGAACTATCTTAATATATTCCTCATATTTGAAAAAATCTGCTGGGTAAGAAATGCACGATATTTATATTATTTTCATGATTCTTTTCAGCCTGGAATTAGGCTTTGTCTCAATTTATATATTCATGAAAAAAAAAAAAGAAAAACAAAACCAGGAACTAAGTGATAAGCTTCCTCTCACAAAGTGCAGAATCTGTAAGATGCTTTGCCACGAGGGGTGATACACTCTGAACAGCCCTTTAAAGGGTGTGTGTGAATTTGTGAATGAAACATTCGATCACGGGAGAGCATCGTGAGTCTGTTAACAATGCCACTGTCATAGATGGACTTCTGGGCATCTTAAAGGCTATTTTGGCTCAGTAAAGCAAAATATGTGAAGGACACAGAATAGAGAAAAGAAGGAAAGCACAGGAGAAGGGCTACTTGGGCAGGACCCAGAAGAGCCTCCCATGCTCATCCTGCTAAAGCCAGGGAACCAGGGAGAAGCTGGTCTCAGGGAAGTCAGCCTAGGTGTGCATCAGCAGATGAATGGATGAAGACACGTGATACATGGACCTCGTGAAATACCATCCAGCCAGAAGAATCATGGTGCCTGCCATCAGATGGAGACAACAGACATCCTGACAAAACATACCTCCCAGTCTCCCACCCTCATGGTGACCAGGGAAACCATTCTTTCTCACACACTAACTATACCGGGACCCTCTCCACCAAGCTACCCAGCTCCCAAGTTACACTCACTCAGTCCTGCCCCCTACATTTCCCCAGTTACATCTCACTGGGAAAGGGAAGAGTTGGATTAAGATGATCTCTAAGGCTTCTTGCAACCGTAAATTTGATGATGTGCATAATTACAATTCCCTCTCACCCTTAGTATCAAAACCAGTCAGTCGCAGAAGATAACGTATCTGAATGTAAATTAATAAAGCTGCTATGGAGAACCGTATGGCAGTTCCTCAAAAAAGATAAAAATAGAACTACCATATGATCCAGCAACCTCCCTACTGGGCATACATGGAAAGGAAAGGAACTTAGCATATCAAAGAGATATCTGTTCTTGCATGCTCATTGCAGCATGCTGTGCACAATAGCCAAGGTATAGAATCAGTCTAGGTGTGCTTCAGCAGATGAATGAAGGCAGTGTGGTCTATGTATGCAATGGAATACTATTCAGCCATAAAAAAGGGTGGAATCTTGTCATTTGCAGCAACATGGATGAGACTGGAGGACCCTATGCTAAGTGAAAGAATTCATGCATAGAAAGATAAATACATGTTCTCACTTGGGTGCAGAAGCAGAAAAAGTAGAAGCAGAGATTAGAATAGTGGTTACTAGAGGATGGGAAGGGGGTGGGGACAGGGAGAGGTTGGTTGATGGATACAAAATTACAGCTAGACAGGAGGAATACTTTTTGTGCTCTACAGCCCTGGAGGGTGACCATAGTTAATAATGTATTGTATATTTCCAGTAGCTGAAAGACAGGATTTTTTTCTCTTTATTTTTGCTCTGTCACCCAGGCTGGAGTGCAATGATGCAAACGTAGCTCACCTCAGCCTCAAACTACTGGGTTCAAGGGACCCTCCAGCCTCAGTATCCTGAGTAGCTGAGACTGCAACTGTGCACCACCATGCTCCGCTAATTTTTAAAAATGTTTTGTAGAGACAGGGTCTCGCTATGTTACCCAGACTAGTCTAAAACTCCTGGCTTCAAATGATCCTTCCGCCTCAGTCTCCCAAAGTGCTGGGATTACAGGTGTGAGCCACCACACCTGGCCAAAGCGAGAATTTTGAATGTTCCTAGCATGAAGAAATAATAAATATTTGAAGTATTGGATATGCTAATTACCCTGTTTGATCATTATACAACGTATACATGTATTGAGCTATCATGCTGTGCTCCCATAAATATGTACAAGTACTGTGTGTCAGTTAAAAATAAAATAGCCAGGTGTGGTGGCTCAAGCCTATAATCCCAGCAGTTTGGGAGACCAAGATAAAATGACTGCCTGAGTTCAGGGGTTTGAAACCAGCTTGGGCAAGTTGGTGAGACCACGTATCTACAATAAATCCAAAAATTAGCTGGGCATGGTAGCGCACACCTGTAGTTCCAGCTCCTTGGAAGGTTGAGGTGGAAGAATCACCTGAGCCCACCAGGTCAAGGCTGCGGTGGCTATAAGCATGCCATGGCACTCCAGCCTGGGCAACAGAGCAAGACTCCAACTCAAATAAATAAATAATAAAATAAAAATAAACTTAGCAAAAAAGAAAAAAGATAACCCCCATCTATCTAGCCACCTGTAGAATGGCTTACACATGTTTACATTTTCCAATATTTTTGTGGATGCAACAAGGGGCAACTAGACGGTGCTCCTGGAAACCACCGAGCCTCTCAGCTTGCATAGGCTACTTCTGACACTCCAGACTCCCATACTTTCTTCAGGTCACACTCCTGCTGCTTCCCAAACCTTCCTTTCCACATTACCCAATGCTGAACGCCATCCCACCTCCCTCGTCTGGGAGCATCCTCATCCCAGCTTGCTCTGTGGTTCCCATGAAGACGCTCCTGTGTCACAGTCATAAGCTCCTCAACATTCCGAAACTAATCCCAAAGCCAACGAAGTCAACAAGCAAGAGGAAGTTTGCTGATTTTAATTCCCAAGACAGCATTCAGAATTGAACTTGGCACTCTCAAAGGCGGGCTCATTCTTTAAAAGATATTATCAGCATTTGTGCATAGAACAAAAGGGTCATCCTAACTCTAGGTGTAACTACCACACAAGTCGTCCCTGCAGGTTTGGGTATCTAGTAAGGAGGGGACTTGAGTGTCATGGTGCAAGAGAATCAGGCACAGACAAGACATCAATCTGCAAAGTTTTATACAAGAGCTCAGAGTCTAAATATGAGACACTGACTCGAACCAGAGAAGCAGAACACTTTTGAGGAGCAAAAAATGTATGAACATATTAACAACCTTTCCCCATCTTCCATCCCACTTTTTAATATTTTCTTAGCAGGACTGTTGATGTAAGAAGTATTATTACATTTACACGTAAGACAACCGAGGCTAGTACTGAGCAAACATCCTCCTTCTACAAAATGAGAAAACCACCATCTTGTAATGGAAGCTGCTACTCACATTAACAATTAACCACAAGTTCTGGGTTGCAAGTCTCTGTGATTTTAAATCAAAATTGTCAGGAAACCACGCTACTTACCACAGTTCTGCTCGTCACTCAGATCCCCACAGTCATCATAGCCATCACACACGAGGCTGTCATTAAGGCACTTGCCCGTGTCACAGTGAAACTGGTTCTTGCTGCAGTCTACAAACAAGAGGAGCCACCTGTGTGTCATCAGAGCTGTACAAAGTGCTGTTGTCATACCTCAACAAAAGCCTGCCATGGGGGGACACTGTAATGGTCACCTGGTCCAACCTCTGCCCCGCAGACAAGGAGATCGTGGCACAGGGAGACCCTGGGACTTGCTCAGAGTCACTTGACAAGTACTGCAGAGCCGGGATGGAGGCCCTCCAACTCCCAGGTCAAGAGCTGCTAACACTTTCTGAACATTTTTCCCTGACTCCCACTTGATGTCACCTGAAAGCTCCTTAACAATCAAAGATAGACCTTCTCGGTTACCATGGTTCCTGTTCAAATGGAATAAATGGGTTTAGCAGTGGGTGAGTTGCTCTTAACTGAAATGGTCTCTCTAAAGTGAAAGTCTAGGCTTGTCAGTGGTAAGCATAGACATAACAAAGACAATAAGTCATTTATAGAGATGTAACTGCCTTTTGTGTAAATGTGACTGCTTAAGTCAATTGAGGATTTCCTAATGTGATCCTCAAATAAACAAGAACTGTCCTAAGATTGTGAAGGCAAGATGCGACAAAGTGTTATATAATCTCAGGAAACTTATGGTCAACATGTCAATATAAACAGCATGCTGGGAAATGGTTTCTCCATTTTAATAAGATTTTAGTAAGAAGGTCCTGTAGCCAAGAGCACCAGAGCTCCTATCCTGGTTCTGCCATGTATTAGCTGTGGGATTTGAGTGTGTTTGTTCAACTCTAGGAGTCTGTAAACTGACCTATGAAATTGGGATACAATCAGCCACTTTACGGGGTTGGGAGAGGAGTTTAATGAAATAATGTATGTAAGATGTCAAGACAATTTAGTGGGAAAAGATTGTTCTTTTCCACAAACAACTTAAGGACAAGTATTTATCAAATGTGCAAACACTGAACTCCAACCTTCACCTTAAACTACATACAAAAATTAACTTTAAATGGATCATTGACTTAAACGTAACAGCGAAAATGAGGAAGCTTCTAGAAAAAAATGTAGGGGGGACAAATCTTTGTGACCTTGGGTTAGGCAAAGAATTCTTAGATGTGACACCAGCAGCACTAGCAATGAAAGGAAAAATTAATAAATGAACTTCATTAATAATTAAATCATGAATCCACTCTCAAGAACCTACCTAAGAAATTAAACATGGATTCATACATAGATTGGTATATGAATGTTCATAGCAGCATTATTCATAAGCCAAAAACTGGAAACAATCAGAGTACTCACCAACTGGTGAGTGGACAAACAGAATGTAATATAAACCAACAAAATGTAATCTAATACAAGCAATGGAATACTATCCAGTGTTGGAAGTATCGAGCTACTGATATATGTGACAGTATTGATGAACCTCAAAAATGATACACTAAATAAACTAAACCGGATACAAAGACTACATACTAGAGGACACATTTATGGAATTCTCAGAAAAATCCAATTGATAGAAACAGAAGTCAGAACTGTTGTTAGCAGAAGCTGAAGGGTTGGGATTGAGGATTGACTCCAAATGTGTGGGAGGGAAATTTGGGGGGAGACGCAAAGGTTCTAGAACTAGATTTAGTGATATTTGCACAACTTTATAAATGTACTAAAAATCAATAAACAAAATGTATGGCATGTAAATTATACCTCAACAAAACTGTAAAATGGTTTGAATTGCTATTTTTTTGTTTTGTTTTGTTTTTTTGAGTTGGAGTCTCACTCGGTCACCCAGACTGGAGTGCAGTGGCCGGTCCTGGCCACCGCAGCCTCGCCTGCTGGGCTCCGGCAATCCTTCTGCCTCAGCCTTCCGAGTAGCCAGAATTACAGGCATGCGCTACCACGCCCAGCTGATTTTTTGATTTATTGTAGAGATGAGGTCTTGCTGCCCAGGCGGATCTCAAACCCACGGCTCAGGCAATCCACTCACCTCAGCCTCCCAAAGGCACGGGGTTACAGGCTGAGCCACCGAGCCCAGCTTGAATTGCTATTTGTAAAGAGCCCTGCATTTAGTAGTGACTAGATTTCTTTCTTTCTTTCTTTTTTTTTTTTTTTTTTTAGTTGGAGTCACTCTGTCACCCAGGCTGGAGTGCAGTCACATGCTCACAGCCACCCCAACATCGACCCGCAGGGCTCAGGTGATCCTTCCACCTCAGTCTTCCAAGTAACCAGAAATACAGACACGTGCTACCACACCCAGCTAATTTTTTGGTTTATGGTAGAGATGAGGTCTAGTCTGTGCTTGAACCTGTGGGCTCAGGCAATCCCCTCACCTTGTAGATTTCTTAAATATATCATCTTTTCACTAATTTAAAGTAAATTAAATTCAAAAAAGTCTTTGTGACCTTGGGTTAGGCAAAGAATTTTTAGATAACACCAAAAGGACAAGCAATGAAAGAAAAAAATGAATAAATGAATTTCATTAAAGTTAAAGATATTTGTGATTCAAAAGACAGGATTAAGAAAGCAAAAACACAAGTCATATATTGGAAAAGATATCTGCTAGTCATATATGTGACAAAAGACATATCCAGGGTATGTACAGAATTCTACACTCAACAACAAGACAACACACAATGGGCAAATGACTTGAAAAGGAAGTCTTCTGGCCGGGCTCGGTGGCTCAGCCTGTAATCCCGCGCCTTTGGGAGGCTGAGGTGAGTGGATTGCCTGAGCCCGCGGGTTCGAGACCCGCCTGGGCAGCGAGACCTCATCTCTACAATAAATAAAAAAATTAGCCAGGCATGGTAGCACATGCCTGTAATTCCGGCTACTTGGAAGGCTGAGGCAGAAGGATTGCCGGAGCCCAGCAGGTCGAGGCTGCGGTGGCCGGGAGCGGCCACTGCACTCCAGTCTGGGCGACAGAGTGAGACTCCAACTCAAAAAAAAAAAAAAAAAAAAAAAAGAAAAGGAAGTCTTCATGAAAGACGTACATATTCATGAAAAGATTTAAGCTGGAGAAGGATTATGGAAGATGTGCAGAATTTCAACAGAGTGACGTCAGGAAAAGCTTACTGTATTTCAAACAGCAAGAATGGAGGAAAGAGGCAAGAAAGGGGGACACATTTGAAGACTAGTCCACTTGCCTGCTGAGGACCAGGAACCCAGTGGTCAGTGGTTCTGTCCCCTGAACCCCAGCTGACTGTCCCTCCACAGGCAGATGCCTGCATTTCATACCACCCCCGGTGGACACCACTTCATTATAAATATCCCACACTGGACAAAAATTCACTATCAGAAGTCTTTGGCATTGATCACTTAAACTGTCAACTACACTGGAATAATGCACTTATGTATGTATTATGAATCACGTATCATCATGTATCATGAATCACAATTTTTTTCCAGGAAAAAAAAGCATTCTTCTTAAAAAAAAAAAAAAAACCTTCTTAAAAACATCTAGAATCACACCATTTTAGGAGTGGAATGAGCCTGAAAGGACATCTGTACAGCATTTTCACTAAGAAACGGTGTAGAAAATGTGTCCAGACACAAACACACGCATGAACACACATATTCACACTTATATACATGCAAGAGCATAGTCAGTACTTGTTATGCTTTACTTCCCCAGCCTGAATAATTTTCACATGAGGACAACTGTCATAAGGAAACAGCTGTCAGCTTGACAGCATCACTTTCTCCCATTCTGCAGAGGGTGCTGTCTCCCTCCCCGCCCTGCACCCCACTGCTGAGGTGGAAGAGGCGAGCTATGGGTTCTACTGCCTACTGGGCAGATCTGGGGGATTTGTGCCCCAAGATATACACATCTTCTTGCACAATTTTTTTTTAAAAAGATCTTTGTGATTTTTGTTTTTCTTAAACGTAAATTACACTTTGGGAAAGTTTTGAATTCAGAAACACAAGTTGAATTCCATTACTTCTATAAATTGCTTGCTTTTAAAAAAGGTCAAGAGGCCAGGTTGCCCACCAGTCCATGTGTTGTTCTGGCACTTTCCCCAGGAGGAAAATGTGTACATGACTACAGGAGATGGTTGGATGGTAGTTATGTATCTTTGCTCTTCCTGCCTTATGTCCCAATCTGGTTTTAAAAACTTTTGTACTAATGGTTTTTCTTCTTTGAAAAACTTGCCCATGGCAGGTCTTTCTGCCACGAATCTTTCTTCCTCCTTTATCTTTCTTTTCTTGCTAATAAACTTTGTTTGAAAACTTGGAAAAAAACAAAAAACTTCTGTACTAATGAATGGTGGTATACAGTGTGGGATAGTGTCATAACCAATTTGATGATTTATTAACCACAAAATAACAATAAATCTCTAGCTTCAAAAAAAATGCTAGAATCAACAATAATCAAGGAAGGGTTCTCAGTTTGACCATCAGTGCAAAAAGTACATGCACGCATTCCCCTAGGGGAGAGGGGCAGAGTGGTTTAGCAGATTTCAAACCACATGAGTTGATTTCTTTGTAAGCAGGACACACACTTTTTCTGATGGTGGGACTGCTAGGTGACCAAATACCCCTTTCAGAACCTGATTAACACCAAATACTTCCAAAGGTTTGTGTCCTCTGTGAAGCCCATTCTGAATCCCTGGTCATTTATACTGAAACACTTCATTGGAGATATTTTAAAATTGATGTCATCACTTACTAAATTATATCATAATTGGGAAGATTAGGATATTTTTTTAAAAGTCTTATTAACCACACAGGTGCAGATTCAACCTTTTGCTGTTGTGACTTGTTTGGTGAGAAGCCATTTTCAGAAGCTTGACAAAAAATCAGCAGCATTTGGGAAACAATTTGTTACTTCCCCAAGGTCTGTGTGATTAGCAAACACACAAAACCTTAACCAAAGGCACTGCATGGCCAGAAATACGTAGCAAATAGCAAAGATCAGTGTCTCCTTTTATTGGAATACATGTTTATTTGATCTGGAAAGAGATGCTGTCAGCATGATTTGGGGCCAATGAATCAAAAAATGTTAAAAACTGCTTTTTAATAGTTGCAATTTTCTTGCTCAATAACAAACATAATTTTCCATGACCTAAGGTAGATGTTTTTCTAAATACAACTTTTTTTTTTCTTAAGGAGCACTTGATACAAAATGTTTCTTCAGAAGTTTCTTGCACATTAATATTTATTTTGATTTGTTATTTCATATGCACATTATTAACTTTTCTCCCTCAAAATTATCATTAAATTAAAACAGAAAACTAAGAAACAGAAAGCCTTTTTGATCAAGGGCTTAGTTCAATTTGTTTGGTCTCCATGACACTATAAACATAAGTGTGTTGCCTCAACTTAGAATGCAAGTATAGATACTCAGTTTTCACCCATGGAATGTTAAGGATGGAAAAGACCAAAGATTATTTCATCCAGCCCTCTCCTTGTGAGATGACCAGAGGGGCTGCATGGCCTGCCCACAGTTTCCCAGCTTATTAACAGCAGAGCCGTGAGGACAAACCAGGCTTTTTGGCCGGGCATGGTGGCTCAAGCCTGTGATCCCAGCACTTTGGAAGGTCAAGGCAGGAGGATTGTTTGAGCCTAGGAGTTTGAGACCAGCAGGGCAACATTGCAAGACCTTGTCTCTATCAAAAAAAAAAAAAAAGCAAGGTGTGTGTGGTGGTGTGTGCCTGTAGTCCCAGCTACTAGGGAGGCTGATGCAGGAGGATCCCTGGAATCAGAGGCTGCTGTGAGCCATGATCAAGCCACTGTACTTCAGCCTGACAACAGAGTGAGACCTGGAAGGAAGGAAGGAAGGAAGGAAGGAAGGAAGGAAGGAAGGAAGGAAGGAAGGAAGGAAGGAAGGAAGGAAGGAAAGAGACCAGGCTTCTTAACTGTGGGTTCTTTCTACTGTTGGCTTCTGCCTCCAGAGGGTTTCTCAGCTGCAATCCTACTGGCCTCTGGGACCGGGTAATTCTTGGTTGCACTAAAGGATGTTAAGCAGCATCCCTGGCCTCCACCCACAAGATGCCAGCAGTGCCTCCCCCGGACCCCACAGTTGCAGCAATAAAAAAATGTCTCCATACATGGCAAACTGTCACCCAGAGACTGGAAAACCACTGATTTAGAGTCTACGCACATCACCTGGAGTCCAAAGCCTGGCCAACCTCATCTTCTCCATCCACTTTCTCTACACATCCTGAGTCTAAGCAATCCGACTCTACTGTGAGCACACTCACTGCCACCAGCTTTCTTGTTGACCAATTGTGTTTGGTTTTGTTACAACCCTCGTGTTCTATTGTTCTAAAATACCACGAGTAATGGCTTCTCCGCTTATATGTTATTTCCTGAATTAGACTAAAAGCATCACGAAGAAAGAAACCATATCTCATATCTTTCTAGTTATTAGGTATCTAGGACAAACTTTACACACAGCAGGAACTCGAGAATATTTAACTTGATGGATTCAGTATATCACCAGATTGCCATATACAAAATGTAAATTCTGCAAACGTTTAAAGCTTCTTTCTTTCGTGTAGGATAAGATCTTTTTATTTCTGTTATTTTAATGAAAATCTTTTTTTTCTGGCACTTATTTGCGTCCCTAAAAATATTATGGTAAATATGGCCATTTTTTATAACTTGGAAGTGTCATTTGGGGCATCAATTTTATTTTGTGGTGCTTTCAAAATTGCTGTGTATGTGTTGGTATTTCTGTTGCCCCCACCACGTACCAGCTGAACTTTATCAGTTGTTCCCAGGACTTCTCATGGTCATCCTCTGCACCCTAGAATAGAGCGGTACTGAGTAGGGTTATAGGGAAAATAAGACAGTGACACCAGTCACAACACCACAATCACAACCACAGATCCGAATGCTCTTTGAGAGTTACTGCATGCCAGACATTGGTCTACATGCTATCTAGTCAATGATTCATTATTCTAAACATTTCTAGGTGGTCACTGTTATTGTTTCCATTTTACTGATGAAGAAACTGAGGCACAGAGAGGATGAGTCATCAGCCCAAGTTACCAGAGGCAGGAATGGAAAAGATAGGAACCCCCAAGCAGCCTGGCTCACAAATGGATAGTAATTCCTGCTGCACTGTATTGCACTCACTATAATTAGATAACCACCAGCCTTGAAAATAAGTCAGCCAATTTTATTCAAAATTCAGATGATTTATGAAAGTGTTTGATGGTAGCTTTATGGGATATAAAACATGTGAACTTTGTAGCAGCTCTTTTTCCTGTGACAACCATTTTCCTAGGGGTTTTGTTTTTATATGTATTCATTTACTAGGTAACTGCTGTGTGCAGACACTATTCTAAAAGCTTGTTATAGACTCAGAAGATTATAGAATGTTAGCAGAGACACCAAACATCTTCTAGTCCAGTGGTTTCAAATCTGACTGCAAGTTGGAATTACCTGGAGAACTTTGTAGAAGTACTTGCCTGGGGCCCACCTCCAGACCAACTGAGTCAGAATCCCTGCAGGTGAAGATTCCAGGGGAAGCCAATGTCCAGCTAGCTTTGATGATGGGGGAAGCCAGGGTTCGAAGTGTGGCCCTATTTCCCCTACAACCCCACTCAGCATCGCTCTTTTCTAGGGTGTAGAGGATGACCATGAGAAGTCCTAGGGACAGCTGATAAAGTTCAGTTGGTTCGTGGTGGTGGCAACAGAAATACCAACACATACACAGCAATTTTGAAAGCACCACAAAAGAAAATTGATACCCCAAATGACGCCTCCAAGTTATCAAAAATGGCCATATTTACTATAATATTTTTAGTATGATAGGGATGCACATAAGTGCCAGAAAGAAAGATTTTCATTAAATAACAGGCGCAGAGCTAGGAATTTTTTAAGTTTTCCTAATTTTCAAAAAGGTCTCTACTACACAGCTAAAATTGTTTCAAGTGGTTGGAAATCATTTCATTCAACAAATACTTAGGAAGAGGCTGAAAAATGAGACAAAACAAGATAGAGAAGAGAGGTAGGGAGTAGTCACAAACACCTCGAGTGCTGTTGCAACAGGCAATTGCCCCTGAAAGTGACAGAACAAAGATAGACAAAACATTTTCCTGTAGCAGGAGTGGTCAGAATATAATCACTCACCATATCTGAACTTCCAGGGACAGGGATGAGTCAAAGGCAGTACGGTGGAGGGAAAACAGCATTCAATTTGGAGCCGTTAAGACTGAGTTAAATCCAGCTCTTTGCATCACCGTCAAGAGTGTTCATTGCCCTAAGCCTTGGCTCTGCACAAAGGGGACTAGGGGATGCCTCCTGTGCTGACAACAGAATCAAAGCACGCAGGTTGTTTTCTGAGTGATTAATGATGTCATCCTGACTGGAATTAGGTGTATCTCAACACCAGATGCTGGAGAGGATGCAGGGCAAAGGGGACACTTCTATACTGTTGGTGGGAGTGTAAACTAGTACAACCTCTGTGGAAAACAATTTGGTGATTCTTAAACGATCTAAAAATCGATCTTCCAGATGACCCTGCAATCCCCCTTCTGGGAATACACCCAGATGAACTCAAATCACTCTATGAAAAAGATACCTGTACATACATGTTTATTGCAGCATTATTCACAATAGCAAAAACATGGAACCAACCATCCTGCTCACTGAAAAAAGACAGAATTTTTTAAAATGTGGTACATATACATGATGGAATATTACGTAGCCACAAAGAAGGACAAAATTATGAACTTCGCAGCAACTTAGATGAACTTAAAGTCTATCATACTCAGTGATCTATCACAGAAACAGAGAACTGAGTACTATATGTTCTCACTCATAAACGGACCTTGAACAATTATCATACTACTGTAAGAAAGGGATTGGCAACTGCCAGGGGAAGGAGGGAGGGCACACCTCATCAACAAGAGTACCTGCATAGTGACCATTTGTATACCTAACCCGGAATTGTACCCACTTCTTTAAAATAAAAAAAAAACAAAGCACACAGGTAAATATGGCCAGCACAGGAGAGTCAGGAATTCACAAATAATAGTGCCCTCCCTTTCTTCCTTTGAACAGGGCTAAAAAGGAAATGAACAACTTAATTAACTATGCAAACTACCTCATCTGACCTGTTTTATAAAAGCAGATAAGTACTTAGCTAGAGACTGTTTTTGCATCTAGTCTACAGTAGTCTGCTCTCCTCTGGCAGTCCTCCTCCTTGTCTACCCACTATGACGTTAGGAACCAGAGCATTTTCCTCTTTCCTTCATTGGGAATGCTCAGAACTCCCTCTTTGCCTCATGAGTGTCTGCGGGCTGCGTCCACGCTCTGATGTGCATTCAAGCCCTGATTCCGATGTATACCCTTCCCTCATCACAGATGGTGGTCACATGAGTGTGGCAGCTCACATGAACCCTCGTGCTGAAATGCCACAAGCCCTGAATGTTCAGGCTCAAAAGCAGATGTCCTTGAACAGCTGCATACAAAGACTTTACTGTCTAACCAAGTGTCTTCATATGGAAATGTTCTAAAGGGATGTACGTTTCCTCAATGGACCAAACCAGATCATTGTCGAGGTATTTTCATATGAAAAGCCATGTCCTTGATAAACTCTTTAGCTCCTAGGACATTGCTAAATACCTTGCAGAATAGTGATACCTTCTTGGTCAATTGCTGACTGGGAAGGTCTACTCTTTCAAATTCCTTTTTTTTTTTTTTTTTTACTCATTCAATGTTTATTGAACTCCAATATATGAGGCTCTGTGGTTACAAATAGGAATAAAATGACATATGTACCCAGAAGAAAGATACAAGAAATGCACATGTTACATAAAATAATATGAAGTAAATAGTGTGTTTTACATGACTCAAATAATACCCTATATTGTTAGGGCATTTTAAAAAATATGTTGTTATGATAACGAGTTTTCTTATAAGTTGTATACATTTTTGTTTGCAGGCAAATTTTTTATTTCATTTAAGTAAGCACCAAAGGGTGGCATCATAAGGTCCTAAAAAGAGTGGTATATGTTTACCTGTTTAAAATATTGCCAACCAGTTTTTCAACATGCTTGTATCACTGTGGTTGTTTAGTTTTTGGTTTGTTTTAGATTCAAGGGTTACAAGTGAACACATATTTCATGGACATTTTATGTAGTGGTGGGAGTTGGGCTTCAGGGGACCCATTCCCCAGATAATGAACTCTATACCCAATAAGCAACTCCCTAACTCATTCCCCTGCCCCCACTTCTAGTGCCACCAGTGCCTACTTTTTCCATCTCTGTGGCCATTGAGATCCCACATCTCAGTGAGACAGACATTCTTCAAACTCAGTCTTAACACAGGCTTCAGAAAGCACTTAGCATCTAAAGTGCAATGCTCAGTACAACTGAGGAACACATGGTGAAACCAGAGCTGACTCCCCCCAGGGGGTAGAGGCACACGGGGAATTTGAATAACCCCATAACTCAGACCATCATGGGAGATAAACTAGAGATTCCACCACAAAACCCATATGTTGGATATAATTCTATTGAACCATTTTAAGTTCCCTGTTTTGCCTGTTGAGCACTGTATTTTCCGCTAAGCCCACAGCAATACTCCCCCACGTAATGATGCATCCTATAAAAGGGTTTTTCATGTAAGATCGCGTGCCATAGGTTTTTTGAAGAGAGAATTCCAAGTTGTAAAAAAACAAAGGTCTTACTGAAAACAGCACTTCCTAAACTATGTGTGACATAACTAAAGTTCCTCGGGATGCTAGATATTTGGCAAAATAAATAAATGCATGAATGAATAAAAGAGAAGATTCGCATGAGGAAATAATTTTGAGGAAATACCTAGTGAAGCAAAATGAATGTCTTCAACTGCAAGAGTTCTCTGAGTCTTATACAAACATGTATTATAATTCTCTAATAAGTTGATCTAATAGAACAAATTTCCCAAACTTATTTTTCCCCCCTCAGGCATTTTTCTAGACTAAGGTTCTATGGAACACCAGTTTGGAAAATACTAACCTAAAGTGTTCCCACAAAAGAGTGCCTTTCAAAAGTTCTGCCAAATGAGCACCCTTAACCTTCCATCCCTCCAGATGGAAGAGGAGTTGGTCTCACCTGGCAAACCAGAAGAATCTCTCAACTGAGATCTGCAGTCTCAATGATGTATAAAACCTTGGCAATTCCCAATGGGAGTAAGACACAGCCCTTCCTGCACTGACTGTGGCTGGTTATATAACAACTAAAAGCAATTAGACACAAGCGTACAGAGTTCTAATTTGAGTCCAGATCGTGCAAAGTAATTCTCAAGGCTAGCTTTCCCCCTCTGCCTGGTTCATAAGTGCAAAACAACTTGAAATATGAGTTTAAATGACTAATCAAATCAATGGGGGAGTCATTAAGGATGAATCTACAAATGGGAGAATTTAAAACAGTTAATGCCTTACCTATTTCCAGGTTTGGAGGAAGCATGAATAAACAAGAGACTTTGTGTTTACTGAGTCACGACTGTTAAGAATCATTAGGGTGAACACGTTTCCTATAAATACATCCTTTTTTTAAAAAATTGACCTTCATAGTCATCAAACTTTAAAAAAACAAAAACAAACATCCTCCCTCAAACAAAATAAACTAAAAGCCTTCTCCCCATTTAAAGACGCTTTATACAAAAACGCTCCAACCCCCATCTGTTCCAATGCAGCACCAACTATTGAGTTCCTAATACAGCGTGCCTTTGAAAGGTGTGCAAACACGCTGCTGGCCCCTCCTCCCCGGGGTGGGTGTGGAGGGGATAAACATGTCTGCTCACTTTAGAAAGACAGACCAGGTTGGCCTCGGTGACTCAGCCTATAATTCCAGCATTTTGGGAGGCCAAGGCAAGTGGATTGCCTGAGCCTATGGGTTCGAGAGCAGCCCAGGCAACTTGGCGAGATCTCGTCTCTACAATAAATCAAAAATTAGCCAGACATGGAAGGATCACCAGCGCCCAGCAGGGTGGCTGTGAGTGTGTCACTGCACTGCAGCCTGGGTGACAGAGTGAGACTCCAACTCAAATAAAAAAAGAAAGGCAGATCAAATGCAGTGTACGACGACACAGGGTGGTTGCCAGGATTTGACAATGCAGTCGTGGTTTCCAGACCCCTGAATAGAATCCCCGTCCATCCACCCCGACAAACCCCAAGCAGCCTGTCACATACTGCAGTGGGCCTCGTCACTCCAGTCATCGCAGTCATTGTAGCCATTGCACTGCAGTTTCCTGGGGATGCAGATTCCACTGGTACACAGAAAACTCTCGCCCCCTCCGCAGAGCACTAAAACAGAGGGCAGAAAGATCATGTCAGAGTAAGACTTTGGTTTCTTTTAATATTAGGAGAGATAAGCAAACAATAGGAAGCCTCTCCTTGCTAGTCAACAGATTTGTTTCCAAATTCCTTCAGCTTCATCGTCACAGTTTTTGTGGGGGTTATTCTGGAACATTAATTGTGAAATTACCTGGGAATAATACAAAAAGTGCTCATCCAAGGAGAGCAAGAGGAAATTCACCAGTGGGCTTTCAGTCCACAAGAGAGGAAGGAGCCTTGTCAATTGCACATACCCAGTGGGAGGATTCTCCTGTTAATTGAACACTGTATCAAAGTGAAGTACTATTAATTGAATACATATTATTTAAAGTCTAAAAATGTTTTCAGAGCATTGCAAAAAGTCTCTCCTAACACATTACTTTACGTAGCACAGGGAACGTTACAGTAAAAATGGTCAATTAGTGTATGCTTGGACAAATGCTTGGAAACCCCGTGCCCTGTATCTATAATACTTGTGTTTGCCTTAATGAAAATGCCAGTTAAAATGTCAGAGTCTATTTTGGCATGAGGAATGTGAAATGACATTAGCTAATAAGCTTGTCATTCCTTTATTTCCCTTAACACAATTATGTTTTGGTATTTTTGCTGTTAGTATTTTGGCGTTCTTTTTCTTCTCAAAATTCAACAAATATTTAATTGCCCCCAAATTATAGTAACAATAAATTTAAGATAAAAAACTAGAAAAATTTTTTAAAGGAAGACCATTGGTAAAAGAATAAACCAGTCCAACAAAGTGGATGTGAAGATAGACTTAAAAACGTGGTAATGTGCATCCAATGCCTTTTAAGTGTACATGACCTTGACTCAGCAACCCTATTTCTTGGACTTCATACAAAGGAAATCATTAAGGATATGTGCAAGTTTTATTTTTAAGGATATTGATATTCATGCCATCATTGTTTATAATGAGGAAACTATGAGGTAACAACCATGCAATATTAGGGGACTGGTTAAATACATGTTGAAACCTCCATAGTAAGGAATACTGTTACAACCATCAAAAAAATGTATCATAGAATATAGTGTCCTGGGACAAAGTTCAAGAGAGTTTAGATTGAAACACATAAATTGATTTTTAAAAGCATAATACAATTTGGCATGGGGAAAAGAATATTATCCCCAGCATTAGGATTAAAGGTAATTTTTATTTATTTTGTCATGTTGTACTTCATATTTTACAAGTGTTCTTATAAGATGATGTCTGATTTTTTCAGATGGAAAAAACCTCTGACTTTTTAAATGAGCTCCTATTTTAGAATAACAGTAGCTAAGTAGATCCTCCAAAAACTTCCCTCCCTCTTTCCCTCCCCCCCTCCTCCCTCCTTCTCTCCCTGCTCCATCTCTCCCTCCCTCTCT